>NW_021620984.1:6155402-6191917 GCF_004785775.1 Grammomys surdaster
AGGAAGGAAGGAAGGAAGGAAGGAAGGAAGGAAGGAAGGAAGGAAGGAAAAGAAAAAATCTAAAAATATAATGACACAGAACATTAAAAGATATTTAAGCTTGCCCAGGTCCGATGAGTTGATTCTTGAATTCCATTTGTTCTAATTAACTCGAGTACAACATGGCAGTAACTTTCTAAGCTGGAGTCTCTTGAATTGATTTGCTCATGTTATACAGACTTGATAGGAATGTCAAAGGTGAACTTAAGCTGAGGAACCAATCCATTACTACCTTACTGTGCTGCTTCTTCCAGTGTGGGCCCTGGGTCTACAACAGTTCTTGAACTTTTTACCCACACTACTTGGGTTTTAAGGAGCCTACAAGAAAATTATACAGGCTGTTTAAAAGGCACCAGTTTAAGCTATCCAGTGGTCTGTTGGAGCCTATTGTTCAACTTGGTAGCTTAACCCCCTACTACAGAAGTTCACAAACTCGGCCCATACCCCTGACTCTGTAAGTTATCTGGCCACACTGTTGTTTCCTTTGTGTCAAGGACAGACAACTGTGGCATGCCTTTAATGGTGGACACTTTGGGCTGCTGGGCCATATGTGCAGCTGGTTCTTCAATCCTTTATTTAGTTCAGGGACTTCAGAGTTTGGGTACCAGCATCCTTAGGTGATAGATTTATTTCCAAATCCACTATTAAGTATTTAGGCATTATAAGTAATTGTACTGGGTATATCTGGGTATGTGTAAGGAATACGTTGCCTAAAGGTAAGAAAAATGAATGGCTTTAAATGAGAATGGATCGTTTCCTGGAGCTAGTGAGAAACTCAGTGAGGGATGTCCTTGCCACACATGCCTGAGGAGTTCAGTCCGTCACATCCCTGGGGAAGACTGGGTGTGGCAGGACTTGTATATAATCCTCATGTTGGTGAGGCTGAGAAAGTGAGATTCCTGAGGATTGCTGGCCAGCCACCCTGGCATGGTGCAGCCCTAGGTCCCAGAGAGAGACAGCCATCTCAAAAAAACAAGGCGAATGACTCCTAAGGCGTGGAACTAAGGTTGTCCTCTGCTTCCAAATGACTGTATATGCATGTATGTTCACACATGTGCACCTGCGTGTGTGGTGCACACACATACACACTCACATAAAATAAATGATTTTCTATATGACCTTACTTTCTTTAGTTTCTGTTTATTTATTCTCTGTAAGAATTTAGAATTATTCATTATATAAGGCACTGGTTTTGTTTGGTTTTTTTCCAGCTTTCAATCAACTCTGAACATGTTTAACTATATATTCCTGACAGCAAACTGTTGGATTTGTAGTGTCACACTTGAAACCTGATGATGAGAATGTTAAAGACTGAAAAACAGGTTTTAAGGGATCAGAATGCTTAGGTCATAGTTCACATAGTCTCCCAGCTATAATGGATTTGAGATCCAGGCTGATGACTGTTTTGGTTTGATACACCTTCTGCAGGCAAACCTTAATAAAGACTTGAAGACCACAAGTAATTAAATGAGTAACCGAAGGTAAAATGAAAGCAGCTAAGTAACAATGCGATGTTCTATATTTTAATTTATTTTAAAGTATCATAAAATGAATGCCAGGCAGCCTAGCCATTGTTTTGACATCAAGTGAGTTAAAACTATTTTGAACCCAGTAGATAATTTTAGCTTCCATACATTTCCAGGTAAATTTAATCCACAAGTATGGGATTCATTTGCTTTAGATCTGAAAAATGTCATTTTGGGAAAGGCGTTTGATGTTCAGGAAATCATGTGAGACCTTTAATAAGCCTCTTAAATCCAGAGAATTATGTTTTGCCGGAAGGAAATGGAACGTATACCTTGAGTTTTTCTTACCTCTTAAGTGAAAACTTTGGATATTGGAAAGATTTCGAATCTGGCTAAGTGCAGCCAGCCTCGTTGGTATGTTGCTAAAATCAGAGCATCCAATGTGAAGAGAGAGAAATCAATGTGTATCCTGGGAGCTTAGTATAGATTCTCCTACAGTGGTCAATAAGACCAGAGCATGGAGACATTTTAGTTAAACAATTTGATGTAAATCACCTTCTTTGTCCAACAAGGACCTTAAGAAGAGAACGAGCTATTCAACATCTCCCTATAGTGTATAATAGATGCACACTATACAGTAGTGTACAATACACTAGAAATGTTTTTCCAGGTGTCTTTGTGTCCTTAATACAGCTTTCAAATATGCCTTAGGGACAGGAGCTGAACACCAACTGCCAACTCTTTATTCCGATCATCCCCATTGTATAACACATGGAAGGCAACAAACTGTTTTCGAAGAAGATAATAATATATTTAGTTAAGCTTATTATGGTTTCCTTCAGCAATTGAACACTTTCTATTTGACTTTTTTTTTCCTGCCCTAATCTCTCATTGAGAAAATGACACAGATGACTTTGAGTGATGGTACCACACATTTCCCAGGGGTGTTTTTCATTTGGGCACCTGAATTTTCTAACATCTTAAGCCATTTACTTCCTATTGGATGAATAGCATGGTTATATTAATCCTATGAACAACAGATGAGTATTAACCCATTTTTCTTAGCAACATATAAGCATGTTATAACTTCCATGATTTTGTACTTCAGAACTAAGTATCAATTTATTGATATTTTATGTGATACAGTTTAGAAAGGCACATTTAATTTACCCCAAATTATCTTACCACTATAAAGCTAATCTCTTGGTGGTAAGTTGTGAAGTAATACTTTGAAAGACAGAAATTAAAAATGAAATTACTCTGGAACAGTACAGACCTGCTCAGACATAGAATAAAAAAGCAAAATAGCAAATGTGTATGGGCCTTGGATAAGAGTAGAAATGATGACTGCATGTGGAAAAATGAGTTTGAATCCCCCACGTGTAAGTAACAAGCCAGTCATAGTTATGGCCACCTATAATCCCAGCCCTGGGAGGCAGAGGAAAGAGGATATGGTATGTCATGGGGCTGATGGGGAGGTATGGATTGGCCACCCAGTTTAACAAGCTTCAGTGAATAAAACTATCTCAAAGAGTAAGTGAAGAGCAAAGGAAAAGGACATAGTTTCAGGCATTTAACACACACACACAGCGGGGCAGGAAGAAAGAATGAACTTAATTCACTTGGACAAAGAGAAAGAAAAAACTCATGCTGTGAAGGAAACATTGTAGCTTCTCTGACCGTTTGAATACCCAGGGTAGCAGAAGGGGGGCAGGCAGGGCTGACGAGTAATTGGAAATTATCAAGATCCTCAGAGAGACCCAAAGACAAGTTACTAAGCAATGGCCAAGAAGACAGGAAATGGGGACACCAAGAAAGAGGAGGAAATCCAGTCTTTGCCCCCTGCTAACTTTATATTTGTGACATGACCAATAGACGGATACATCATAGAACACGGGGTGGGAATAGAGTATAAAAGGGTGGTCCAAAGGCAAATCAACAAAGAAACGGATCTTTCCATTTCCAAAGTCAAAAGAGTGAGCTTTGATTGTGCTCCATATCCAGTATTCCTTGACGTGTGTGTGTGTGTGTGTGTGTGTGTGTGTGTAGTCACTGGCTGCACAGCGTTCCAAGTTAATGAGGCAGCAAACCTTTGTTGTTCCTGTCCTGTTGTTGTTGTTGTTGTTAAATAGAATGCCCCTCCCCTCACAAATCCAAAACCACACAGCAACTGTTAGTGTTCGGTGACCTTTCCCACCAACTGTCTTTGGGGCTTCGAAATTGATTTTCCTCATCTCCGTCTCTGATAATCTGTCTTTGAGTGTGCCTCTCTAGTTCATCGCCAGAGTGAAAACAGTGGTACAGATAGCTGAAGAACTGTAGGCAGGCATCACGCAGGGCATCATTAGACATGAGAGGGAAATCAGTCAGCTCCGGTGTGCTCTGTGTTAAAAAGTGGCCGCTGCTGCTTTATTACTAAATACAATGGGGGCATCCTCACAGGAGTCAACTCTTTTTCTTTTTCTTTCTTTCTTTTTTTTTTGTCATTCCCAAATATGGTTTGAGGAGTTAAAAAAAAAATTCAGTCTTTATTCTACAAACCTCATGGGGAAGCCAGGTCAAAACATATGCTTTTTTATAGTAATCTCTGCTGAATTTTTTACATATGAGCGTATGGTCTGGCAAGGAACTGTAGGACTGATGACACAGACATGAGCCTCATGGGGAATTAGGTGACAAGATCGTTTTCCCCTATGGAAAGTCATTATGCATGCTTCATGTAGCTGAATTTCAATATTCATGAAGTATTTTTGGAGTTCTAAACATAAAGGAAGCGCTATATTGAATCTTAAGAAAAGTTTTTTTTTTAAGTGGTGGGGGCAGG
The DNA here is from genome assembly GCF_004785775.1 of Grammomys surdaster. Classification (NCBI taxonomy): domain Eukaryota; kingdom Metazoa; phylum Chordata; class Mammalia; order Rodentia; family Muridae; genus Grammomys; species Grammomys surdaster. Next base: position 6,159,732 of record NW_021620984.1, read on the forward strand.
GCAGGGCTTAAAGACCTGCATTGATGATAGCATATTCCTCTTTTATATGTTGGCATTGGTAAAGGTATTTTGCCTTTCAAAAGATAGCTTTCCAACCTCAAAACTAGCCCGACTCTACCAGATACGAAACACATGTCTTATGATATACCAAACATATAGACATAGACCTTTCCTTCTGGGCCTAAGAACCTGTACATATATGCTTTACCACCTCTGTCCTGAAGTAGTTAGTTGTTATACAAATAATAATCTTGATTCTTCCCTTACATATTGGAAAGGTATCAGAATATCCTGAACGCCATTATTTTAAAACGTTAGACACTGGTGAGGTGCTGCTCCGTCAGTACTGTCTACATGTGGGTATTAATTATGTGCCATGGTGCCCATGTTCTAATCTGAATCAACTGATAAGAGTAGTCTTTTAGATAGAAGAAGTGTCTCACTTATGGGAATAAAAGTAACTGACTTTCCCCCGCCCCAGTTAAAATAATGCTTTCTCTTGTAATAGCAAAAGTGGATTATACATTTAATAGACTAGAAACTCTTCTGAGGACACGGATTTTTTAGTTCGACTAATATTGATCAATAATGTTGCTGAGGGTTGAACAGCACTTTGTGTCCTTTTCGGCACTTGCTGTTCCACTGAAGTGAATCCCTGGGACCTGTGTTTGCGTTCTTAACAATATATCAATTTATCAATATAACAATATATCAAAGTTGCATTTTTTATCTAAAGAAAACAATCTCATGGCAATTTAAACCTAGAATTTGAAAGCAGTCCTTGCCAGAATTACCAGTCACAGTGCATACTCATTGCTCAGGCTTGCAAATTTAAACAGAAACGTCTAATCTGAAGTCAGAATCTTGTAAACTCATATCATCATGTTTATAGATATTCACGTTTCTAGTGTCTGGTATGAAGGGCTGAGACCATGATCTTGAAAGTCACACAGACTCAGGTTCAAATCCCATCTGTCATTAAGAAATTATCCAGGCCACTTCATATCAGTCATTGTTTTGTTTCTGTGACAAAAGACTTGAGGAGCGAATGGTTCATTGGAGCTTGTGTTAGTCTGCCATAGCCTGCTCCATTGTGCTTAGGTTTGTGGCAAAGCAGGAATATGATGCTAGGGAGGAAGAAGAAGAGTGAAGCATCTACCTCGTTGTACTCAAGAAAGGGAGAGGAGAGATGCAGGAAGAGACCTGAGAGGGGAAGATATGAGAGGAGGAGGGATGGAGGGAGAGATAGATGAGAGGGGGGGAGGATAGATAGATAGGTAGATAGGTAGATAGATAGATAGATAGATAGATAGATAGATAGATAGATAGACAGACAGACAGACAGGAAGGATGAATATGTGGAACAAAGTAGCCTTTCTAGGGCATTACCTCAGTGACATAAGCCTTCAAGAAGGCTTCACCTCCCAGTGTCCACCACCTGCCAAAGATGCCATTGCATCCTGACTCCATCACTGGATTGGAACACTGACGAGTTTAGTAATCACATGTCTGAGTGAATTCCTCCCACTATAACCAGCAGTACTGGTAACTTTCCTAGAGACTGCCAACTCCTTAAATATGTCTTCATCTTTTCTTTTCTAGGCAGTAATTCACCTAAAATCATGAGTTTGTTCCCTCCTTTCTCCAACACTCACATGGCACTTACTATATTTGAAGTATTTTATAGTCCTTTACAGTTAATTTAAATCTCATAACTCCTATGACATAAATAAATACAGAGAGAGGTTAAAGAACTTTTCCAAAGACATGTACCCAGAGACTAGGAAAGATTTTAAACGTTAGCAGTCTAACTTCCCAGGTCTCTGCTATGAAGTCCTTAACCTGTTTGATATATTTAGCCTTTTTAAAATACACAATAAGTGTGTGAGTGTTAAAATGGAAAATACTTAGCTATGACCCCATAAACGCATCTTGCATAAAGCCTATACCATATTATGGGAGAGAATGAAAGGACAGTTTTAACCTCTTGAATATAAAAAATTATAGCCTGCTGGCTGCACTGGACACCTTAGAATAGGATGTAATAATAGCTCATGCTAGGACTTGGTTCTGAACAGTATTATCATGCTAAATGAAAGCCATGAGACACAAAGTGTTTTGAAATGTGAACGCCTTTTTAGTGTTAACAAGGATCTGAGAGAACGTGAAGCTGAGAGAGTCGTGAGGTAAGAAGCAGATGTGGGATGAGTCGGAGGGGAGGGTGCAAGACTAATGTCATCAAATATATTGTATGCAAAGATTAATAAACTAGGAAAATTTAAAAAATGGGGACCCATGGCTCCAGCCGCATATGTAGCAGAGGATAGCCCTGTCTGACATCAGTGGGAAGGGAGGCCCTTCATCCTGTGGAGGTTTGATGCCCCAGTGTAGGGGGATGCTGGAGCGGTGGGACAGGAGTGGGTGAGTGGGGGAGCACCCTCATAGAGGCAAAGGGGAGGAGGGAGAGGGCGGGTGGGATGGGGTGGTTGTGGAACGGGGAAGTGGGATATCATTTGAGACGTAAACGAATGGAATGATTAATAAAAAAAAAAATTTCTTTTTAAAGAATCTTAGTTACCTGTCCCTAAGATTTTACTTGGTATTTTTGTTATGCATTCCTTAACTTGCTGCCTAAACACGTTTAAGCTGCATTTCTGAGGCAGTTCGCCCCAGTGTCCATAGCTCAGCCTTCAGTGAACCTGTGTCATCCACAACCTGCCTCACTGACCTCTTCGTTGATTTTGGTTTGGTTTTAAAACATGGTCTGGGAGTCTCTCCCTCCACCAGTCTCCACAAGCTTTCCCTTGCTGATTACATTCGACACACGCTAAAATTAAAATGGTTGACAAGGACCTGAGCAGCTGGCCTGCCAGGCTTAAGAGTCCTTAGCAGTAAGGGAGCAGGCTAGGAGGAGAGCACACCCATGGCTATCTAGAAAGTCAGTAAGGAGTCAGAACACCAGCAGGACATGGGTACATGCATGTACATTCATGCACATGAGCACATATTCTCCTGTAATGTGCATACAAGCACAGCTATGAAGGATGACCAATTTTATAATGTGAAGTATGAGGAACTACTCAGAAGGCCATTCATCCATTGTGCTGCCTGGTTCTCACCTTCACTGTGTGGGTCCCACAGATGGTCCAGCATGCTTTTGTCCAGGAGACAGTGTGACTGACATAAGTCCCCCATCTCTCAAGAGGTCTACTTGAGACCATAGGGATTGTTTGGGCGCGGACAGCCTGCTATATACCATCAAAATCATTCTCAGGTCACTTTTAGGATGTCATTCTTAAATTGAAACATTGCCTTAATTTTAACTGTTAGAAGCATATGAGGGTCACTGAGATGGATCATCAGGCAACAATGCTTGCTGTCAAGTTTCACAACCTGCATTACATCCTTGGGACCCACAAAGAGAAAGGCAAGAACTGACTTGCACAAGTTGTCTTCAATACACACACACATACACACACTCAGATAGATAGATAGATAGATAGATAGATAGATAGATAGATAGATAGATAGATAGATGATAGGTAGATAGATGTTTTTAAAAATACATGAAGCGGGGGCTTGGGATGTAGTTCATCTGGTAGAGCACTTGTCTAATGGGTTTAATGCCCTGTATCCCATAAACCAGAGGTGGAATGTGCCAGCACACACTGCAGCCCAACACTCAAGAGGTAGAGCTGGAAGATCGGAAATTCAATATCATGTTCAGTTATATAGTGAGTTCAAAACCAGCCTGAGTTACATGAGACCTTATCTCAAAACAAAATATATGAGGCGAATGAGAAGGAGGAAGGGGAGGTTAGGAAAGATGGAGGGAAGGAGGGAAGGAGGGAGGGATAGAGAAACAGAGAGAGAGAGAGAGAGAGAGCGCTAGTCCCTGTGTGTCCATTTTAACATATTCCTATCTTAACTTGCCCCGTATCTTACGATGATATTCTTTCCACAGGCATTTCCTATTCAAAACAGGGACAGGGACGACGCCACTGTTCAGTACGGCAACCCCGGGATACACAATGGCATCTGGCTCTGTTTATTCTCCGCCTACCCGGCCACTTCCTAGAAACACCCTATCAAGAAGTGCTTTTAAATTCAAGAAGTCTTCAAAGTACTGCAGCTGGAGATGCACCGCACTGTGTGCTGTAGGGGTCTCGGTGCTCCTGGCCATACTCCTCTCCTATTTTATAGGTAAGAACAAGCTTTTAAGCTGTTTGGCCTGTAAACTGATGCATTCTGCCATTCCGTTAGTTTTGTTTGCTCTAGAATATATTGAGTATTATTTTGTAAAGGCAGTGTTGAAACAGATTAGAAGTCATGAATTTCTTATGTAATCTCAGTAGATGTGATAAGTAGGAAAACTAGCTTGGTAGGCAGGTCATTGCTATAAGGCGCTACGTGTATTCATGGACATGAATATGACTGTTTGTTATTGATGCCATCACTCATGAAACTCTGATGTCTAGGACATTTCCTACACAAAAAAAAAAAATCATTCATGGATGTGCAGGATTCAACACTGTAGGGCCCTCCTTCAGCTCATGCTCATTAGTTAGGGACTTTCTGCCATTAGGTGGCTTTTGGTGAACTCAGCTGTCTACATATAAAGTTCAACACTAAGGACCATTATCTCATATTCAGGAACACTGCAGAGAACTGAGCCTCATAAAGAAATGCGAGATGATGTAGCCATTCATATACGGGTGGATCTCGTCTCTTGTAGTGTATTGCTCGTGTTTCCCACTTAGTCATATACTGGATGCTGAGCGCTCCGCCTATATTTCTTTATGTTTAACTTTTTCATAATGTGTTTGAGCATCTATACTGCTGGCAATGGCTTTCTTAAATGTCAGAAAGACTCCATGGTATTTTGATCTGCTTCTAGGGAATAAGGGAAAGCCCTCCACATTGAAATGCTAATGGTATCCACTAAGATAAATCACAGGCTGTGTGGCTCATACACCAAGAGCAACAGCCAGTGATGCATCTCCAAGTTTACAAAGCAATTTGTGATGCCCCATGAAATTCTATCACGAAAGACGAGTATCCCAGAGCTCTCTATAGAATGCTATATGCTCTTGCAGCGGGCCTCCGCCAGTCCCGGCAATACACCTCGGATATAAATTATGTACTTGGGAATGTGAAGTAACCATTTGGAGTCTCTGTGGTTAATGGAAATGCAGAACTGTAGAGCATGAAGGAACGTGGGAGATAATTGAGTCAGGGATGGCAGCCGTGTGGCGTGTTACGGACCTGTTATTTCAAACTCTTAGACCATGGAGGACATCACTAATGATTCAAAGCTCGGTTTCAGTCTGAACATGGAGATACCCTCATTATCCTCATCAGGGTGCTCAGACAACACTCCGAGCAGTCACCACCCGTCACTCAGATGGAGGCAAGATGAAATCCACCCATCCGTCATTTTCTTTATCCACGTTTACCTCATTCTGCTAACAGACCAGATACTACATCATCACAACATAGCACCCCAGCGAGACCACACTATGTCTCTGATGCTCTCAGGGGAACGGGTAGCTTCAGTACTAAGAGGTCATTTCTAGTCATCAGTTAGAAAAGACCCTGGCCATTAAGAGAATCCTCTTTAGTTAGCTGTATAAATTATTTGTAGCTGTCAAAAGTGTGCTGTAGAAGAATTTGAAATGAATTTGAAATGTGTGAGTCTTAAGTGGAACGTGATCAATTACCCATATGTGTTTGTAGGGGATTTTTTTTTTTAAGACGTGGTACATGCCTCATGGATGCTGTTGCAGGGCTGGACTTGAGCGTTGGGATGTCTAGTTTGTATCTGTTCTGATTGGCAGGTGTCTAGCCTTGCGGTGGTTTGTCAGCTTGACTTGATTTCATCTTATTTTGGTAGTGTGACTGCCAGGGAAAGTTAGCATCTGGTGTGATGTTTCATGACTACTTGCATTCTTTTGAAAAGACCCATCAGTAAATTATAGTCCTATAATTATAATTATAGGACTTCCAAATTTAAAAAAAAAAAAGCTCTGTTTTTGCATTGGCAGGTTTATTATTTGGTCCCCCATTCCACTTTGTATCTTCTGGTACTATTAATACACATGTGTCCCTTTGCTTTTTCTTTACACGGAATAGCTGAAACACTATGTGTTCCTTTCAGCTCAATAAAGCTGTTTATAGCACATGTGTTTTGATTGCATTAAGGTCATGGGAAATAAGGCAATAAATGCCAATGTTCTCTAGCAAAAAAATAACTCCAGTAATCAGAAAGTCTGCTTAGAATTCTCATTGACTTTCCTGTGTCCAAATGACTGTCACACTCACAAGACTGATTTTAGATCAGTTAAAGCATTTTTTTATTCCTTCGTCAGTTTGTGTGATAAATCTTGTTTTGATTAAAGTTGTTGCCTTCACCCTTGAAAAGAGAATAGGCCACTTGTCTCAGGAGGGTTGTCCTTGGCTAGTTAGTGTGCCTGTAAAGCAGGGATGGGTGGAGTGTGTGTGGGGCGGGGGGAGTGATGTCCACCCTCATGCTAGATCGTATGCTAGTCCCATAGCACATAGGCATCACTAACAAGACAGTTTCATCCTTGGATCTACTTCAGAACGTTCATATAACATGACACCACCCTTAGACCTTGGTTTTTCATCTCTCGGGTTCATTATTTATAGGAAGCAAAAGCTTAAGAAATGAGATTTTTATAAAGCTGAAGAAAGGATTCCAAAATATTTAAAAATGTTTTTCATACCTTCCAGTATGACAATGAAAGGTTTGGAGCATGAGTCTCTCTGTACCCTGCCTCAGTCCTGAGGTGAAGACCCAGGAGGGCTGAGGTGGATAACTTCTGAAGACTAGGGGATAGAGGGAGGAACACACAGACTTTGGTGTTTGTTTTTACTTGTTTCTGTGAAAAATTCAAAGAACACAGAAAGACCTGTGTAGAAGGTGAAAATTAATTGCAATCACAGGACAGCACTCTCAGCGGCTAGACAGGTAAAAGTGCTCACGGCTGAGCCCCGAAGTCCGTTTGATCTCTAGAAACACAGGGTGGAAGGAGAGACCCTAGGTCGCTCAAGTTGTCCCTTGCAGCTATTTTTCCATTCGTGTGCAGCTTGAGATTCATACCTGCGTTTATTTTGACCAGTCTTTCCTTGTTCAGTCACTAGATACTATCACTGCAATTTTATTTTTAATTAACCAGTCCCCATAACACACGGTTCCATGCATGTGACATGCATGCGGTTCCATGCATGTGACAATGGATTTGCGTGTCCGTGTCACTTGGTCAGACTTCTTCCCCAGCAGAAATTCTTTGAAGGAAAGGTGCCACAGGAAAGGAGGTGCTGTAGTGGGCGGTGGTGGCGCACGCCTTTAATCCCAGCACTTGGGAGGCAGAGGCAGGTGGATTTCTGAGTTCGAGGCCAGCCTGGTCTACAGAGTGAGTTCCAGGATAGCCAGGGCTGTACAGAGAAACCCTGTCTCGAAAAAACAAAAACAAAAACAAAAGGAAAGGAGGTGCACTTTGAACTTTGTAAGCCATTTTAATGTCACTGCCCATTTACAGAAGCGCCTATGTCCTGTTGTCTCTGTGTTTTATCATTGTATTAATCGTTGCCACTCTCTTACATTTAACATTTTTTTGTTCTGATGTATTACTGCTTATATCTTTTAGTGTTTATTAGTCATTTGAATTTCTTATTTCAGAAGCAGGCATATTTTCCTCCGTTTTTTTCTCATTGGATATTTTCCTCTGCATTTTTTACACGTGTGTATTTTTAATGTGTGGGGGCGTGGCACCCACATACCACAGCATGTGGATGGCGGTCAGTTCTGATTATGTGTGTTTCGGGGTTGGCAACAAGCACCCTCACCCACTGAGTCATCTCACTGACCCTCTAATCTGTGTGCGTGTGCGTGCGTGTGCGTGCGTGTGCATGCGTGCCTGCGTGCGTGCCTGCGTGGGTGCGTGCGTGCATGTGTGTATGTGCTCATTGGTTGTGTGTGTTGGGGTGGGACATTGTGTGTATGCTCGAGTGTGTGCACACGCACAAGTGAGCACTCATGCCCTTTGAAGGGTGGTTAGGGACCATCTTGCTGTAAGTTCTACGAAACTAACTGGAGTGATTCTGGGTCTGTAAAGTAGGCTGGCCTTAAACTCACAGTAATCCCTGTGTTTCTGCCTCCTGAATATTGAGATTACAGGAGTGGTCCACCACACCTGACTTTTCTGTTTTGTTTTGCTTTGTTTTTTAACCTGAAGCAGAATTTATTAAAAATATGAATATTTTGCCTTCTATATTAAATATTTTATATTATTAACTTGATCAAATTCATTTTTGCCACACATCATACAGACTTGTTAAACAGATATATCAGTGTTCCTTACAACTTAGAGCTTCCACACCATACCTGTAAAATCTAAGTGGCATTTTAAAACTACTTTTAAATTTATTCAGAAACTTCATGAGTTTTGGTGCTACGCAGAGATCCAGGGCCTCACGCATGCCAGTCACGTGCGCGACCAGCGACCTGTAAGCATTCTACTCATGACCTACAGCCTAGTTCCTTTGTAGCCATTTTAAATCAGTGTTTCCTGTATCCTCTGGTAGATATTAAGGGTGCAAGTTGGCTCTTCATTCTAGAAACTCGGACTCAATGTCTCAGGCTGCATGTAAGAAACATTCTTTAATATTACGTGCTTTCAGCATACTTGATAGAGAAAATACCCAAAAAGCAAACCGGGAAAATACCTAGTTTTAGCTAAAATACTGAAACAAATGCTTTATGTAGCCAGTTCTTTTTTTTTTTATTAGCCAGTGGGAAAGTTATATATGTACACATACATGGTCACATGTTACATGTATGTGTTATGTACATGTGGGGTCCAGGTGTCATCATCTTTAGTTTTGAGACAGGGTCTCTCTTTTTTTGTTGTTGTTACTCTTTCACAACAGATTTTACTGGTCGAGGAGCAGAGCACACAGACATTCCAATTCTGATCACATGTACCCAAAAAGAGCCATATATTGTGCTCACGTACCCAAACTCTGAAGAGTCCCATTGTGTTCATGTATGCAAATGAAGAGCTACACATTGTTTTCCTTTGAACTTATTCCAGTGATGTCCCAGCCTCAAACTTGGCAAGTTTCCCTAAGACCTCTCATACCAACCAAATGCTCAGCATCCTCAGTTCCACCAAGTCAATTTTATGCCACACACAGAACACGCACAAAATTTCCATCTTTCACAGCGTATTATCACAACTCTTAGGAAAAGGAACGGCCATGACCACAGATCTCACAGTTCTGACAGGGCGAGGACCAAAGACTGGCTTTCTTACAAAATGGTTCTACTAGAAACATGGGACCAGGTATAACTGAAGCTATTCCAGACACAAATGCACGACTGAGACTCCAAACTGCCACTTAGTATGCTTTGTATTGAAGGATATAAAACTAGCCCCCTCTACGGAATGTTATGGTGACCCCCGAGACAGTCACAGCTTCTCCTGATTCAATATCCTGCTATTTTCTGGTTGTACCAAAAAATAAACAACCAGCAAATGATTTAACCTCTTCAAAAAAAAAACATTTACACTTAAAAAAATGGGATGATGTGGGATTCCCTCACCTTTGAAAAATGGTTCTAGAGCTACTAAAAAAAACCTCACATTTACAAAATAGTTGATGAAAATATTCCTCTGGATTGTACAAGAAGGCAGGCAGGTCCCACTGACAGACGTGATGGATGCTTAGGCTGGTGGTCTCTTGCTGAACCTGGAGCTGGCTCACTGTATGAACTGACTGGCCAGAACGCTCCAGGGATCTGCCTGTCTCTGCCTCCCCAGTGCTGGGATCACAGCCACGTGCCACCACACGCAGCTTTTCACGTGTTTGTTGGTGACATGAACTCAGTGTTTGCACATCAAGCACTTTATTGACTGAGCCATCTCCCCAAACCCCTGATCTAGCATGTTTTCTTGAACTGGAGCTTGAGAGATGACAAGGGGAGTGGGGTGCCTGATGTTAATGATAGGTCAGTGAAGACAGGCATACGAAGAGGAGCTAGCACATATGAACAGCGGTGCCTAGAAACTACACACCAGACATTGCTTGAGATTATATATGGATGTCCACACTTCGATTCCACAACCCAATAGACTATCCCCAATGAACTAAAGTAAATCAAGAACCCTGCCTAAAGTCACACGGCTAAGACATGAGGACGATGAGTTCAGAAATGGTCAAGTACCTCGTTTTATTTTAACTGTATTTTATGAGGTTTCTAAAGGACCAGAAACGGGGAAGAGATTTAAGAAACTTAAACATTAGAGTGAAAAACAAAATCATCTAATCTGTGTTTATAAGGTTGCTTTCGGGGCATTCCGAATGAGGTAACTTGATGAATGGGGGGTCCAGACTTGTGCTTTTTCACACTTGAATGAGCCCAGGTGCCGCTTGGGAATCTCCTTGAAACATGCATTCTGAGTCAGCAGATCCGCAGTGAGATCCGAGATTGTGAATTTCCAATACGCCCCAAGATGCTGCTGCTGGGGCCCATGGAACATATTTGGGCACAAGGGTCTCCACGGGGCTGTCAAATGCTCCATTTGATGATAGCAATGCCCTGTTGGCACCCTGTCCAATTCATTAACTGCCAGTCACCTCTGGACGTTGAGCACCTCCAAGTGTGGCTCGTTAATCTAATGGAGTGAAGTTCTCCTTTTCCTCTTAGTTAATTTAAAATTGAACAGCCACAGGTGGCCAGTGGCCACCCTTTGGAGACTACAGGACTAGGACACTGGTAGAAAACAAGGTTTCTGAGGAGATCGTGAGGCTGGCTGGAAAGGAGCGAATCAAGTACAGTACAGTCCGTGTGTTATCACTGTGCATATCCCAATTAGGGATTGGGAACGTCTTCTCAGTAGTCACATGATGATTTTCTTTCTACTTCTGCGCTCCCAATTAAAATCCTCTCTGACCTTTAAGGTGATAGGCCCTTACAGGATGGAAAGCCCTCTGATTACTAAGCTCAGTGTTAAGTCTGAGGATGATACTGACTGTAGAACTATTTAAAAAAAATTACCTGACCTACTTTGATGTCCCCTAATATATTCATTCTCCTTTTTTTTTTCCACTCCAAAATTGGAATTTTAAAGATGAGCCGTAGCCAGTGGAGTGGGTACAGAGGTGATCTGTTACTCACAGAAACCACTCTTGGCATTCGCAGTTCTACAGTGAATAGCGGTCTCGGTTCTCCTGCTTTCTTTACAGAGACCTGTTTTCCTTTGGCGAAGGGTAACCTAAAGATCCAGACACTGCATCTTGCTATGTGAACATGGGTAGCAGCATTAAATATAAATCAAAGTCAAGGTTGGACTTAACACCACCTACAGCTGCCACAAGCAGTTCACGGGAGCTGAGGAAGAAGCAGTGTTATCAACATTTGACTTTGGGTTCTGTGTACCACTAGGCAGAGTCTGAAGAGTCTGCATTTTCCCCTCATAGGGAGCCTTGAAGGTGTTTGCACAGTGTGTTAGTGTTTTTTTTTTGTTTGTTTTGTTTTTTGTTTTTTGTTTTTTTGTTTTGTTTTTTTCATCGCTGGGACAGAGTGCCTGATAAAAGCAACTTGAGAGTAAAGGTTTATTTTGGCTCACGGTTCCAAGGTGGAGCGCGCAGAGAAATGGCTGGCCACAGGCTGCAGGCAGATGTGCAAGATGCATTCACAGACAGGAAGCAGAGAGACAGGATTGAGTTTCACATCATGTGCTTTGGGACCCCGGAACGTGATATCAGATTTAGGGTGGTCTTCCAGCCTCATTCAACCTAACTTAACCGTTAGGTCCCGTGGGTATTCAGAGCTTTGTCTCCAAGGTGGTATTAGATAGTACTAAGTTGACAGTATTAATCATCACAGGTATGTTCTTCCAACTTAAGGAACATTGAGAAAACAGAAATCCTATTAAAATGTACTGTGCTAGTATAGTTTCTTAGCTTCTTGTCCTTTTGATTAGTTTTTTTCCTAACCAATAATTCAGTTGACAGCAGATATTTGTTCTCCCATCTATAATATGTAATTCAGTGGTGGTAACATTCACCAAATTTTGTAACTGTCATCCCAGGCAATTTCATAACACTTCTACCAGTCCCTAAAAAGGAATCCTGTGTCCTTTGACCCTTGCTTTGCGTTTCTTTGTAACAACTTGGTGAGTTTTTTTTTCCTGTAGCCGAGAAAAAAAATAGCTGAATTTTTTTTGAGGTTTATGAATTTACTTCCCGAAGACTGCAGATAATTCAGCACTATTTTTCTTTTGAGCGCCTTCCTGACATGTGCTGTTAACCAAAGAACCACACGAATTTCCAATTCTCCTTTTCATTTTCAAAATATATATGTTGTTATTTATTTCCATTGAACTGCTGCTCCCAAGTGAAGTGAGTCTGAAAATAGATGTTGTCATGTGTCTGCTAAAAGGGCTGGTGAACAACAGGAACATACCCTGGACCTAGTGAAAAGCAGCCCGCGGAGCTGGCTCACTGCAGTTAGGACTCCTTAGCCGCTCTCTGTGCTACTTTTGAGCATATTTGCATGTTTTGAACATCTTTACCTCCCTGTGTACCTTGAAGTTGATTATAGTACTAGCTATATATATGCAACTCAGGCTTAGAAGGAAATACATGCCAACCCTTTCTGCATCATAGTCAACCAACCAGTTAAATATATGTGGTAAAATAAAGAGTGTGGTGACATTCTTTTTTTTCTTTTTAGACATGGCTTTGTAATAAAAGTGCCATTTTAGTGGGTTGTAGATCACAGCCATGCCGTGAATTACAACCCAGTTTTCACCACAGAATCTTCCCTTAATCCTTTGACACATTACATTTTTAAAAAAAAAAAAAAATGCATTTTACCTGAGCTGGAAAAGGGAGTGTTCTATACTATTGTGATGTCATCACATCACCGGAAAGCCGTGTTGCCCCGAATTTTAGAGGAGGGATATTGTAAAGCTGGAATTTTAGAATCAATATTTTATTTTCTTATAGCCATGAAATTAAGACACATTTAAGTCTTATTCAATGGTAGATGGAGTCGCAGGGTCAAACAGCCTACCTGAGGGGAAGGAGAAAAATCATCTTTTAATTAAACGAACCTCAAGAGCACTCTGCGGCTTTGAGCACAAAAAGAAGACAAAGCTATCAAAAACTGAGTGCTACAAAAAGGGGGAGGGGAGGTGTTGTTTGTTTGTTTGTTTGTTTGTTTTTAATAACCACAGTGCTTTGCATTTCTGCATTCCTTCAACACTCTCCAAAGTTTGTCGGTATCGTTTGGGGTTTTATCCTGCCTTTCGGTAGGGAATCTTCTCGGTGAATTTTCAGAAAACATTGTCCACTTCTAACACAAAGACATAGAAAAGAACTGGAGGTCACTTAAAACCCAGCCGCCTACGCCCAGCTCTGCAACAGCAAACCAGTGATTCCCGCTTGACCTCCCTGAGAAAGGCCTGTGATACCTGCAGCTGACTTGTGACAGTGTGGATTTTTGCTGCTTTTTATTAGCATATTTGGTTTTGAAGTCATCCTCTTTTTTTATTATTTCCACAAAATGAAAAGTACTTCCTAGATCAGGAACCCCCTCCCCAAGCTCGTATGCCTCTCCTCTCCCCTGCGAACAGTTTATGTCGCTCTTAGCTTGGTATGAGGCTAGCTAAAATAAATAATATCAAAAATCCTGTGTTTAAGCAAATTGGTTTTTTTTTATTTGAAAATTGGGATCTATTGACTTGGAAACTAGTCTTGATCACTAACAACTAGAAATAACTTTAAATTCAGTTCATCTTCAGCTTGTGCTAGTGGTAAACAGCTCGTATGAGATGTCCAGGTGACGTTCTCCATCTTAGGTTGGGGGGGGGTGTCGGCACGTGTGGTGTGTGTCTGTGTGTGTATGTGTGGTATGTGTGTGTGTGGTGTGTGTCTGTGCATGTCTGTGTGTCTTGGTGGTGTGTGTGGGTGTGGGTGTGTGTGTGTGTGTGTGTGTGTGTGCAATACCCACAGAGCAGGGAGAGGACTGTGAGCATTGAGAAGGGTAAATGACTGTGTAGGCTACTCGAACTTCCAGACTTCTCAGTAACTTTACCATGAAGTCTCCATGGACTCCGAAGTCAATGATTCCACCTTAAAATCGAGCAGGTGAAGTAATGCATTCTTCTGCTACGTGTTTATAGTTCCCATATCATCTGTAAATGTCTACAGGCTGCCCACCCTGCCCTTCTCTGTCAATGGTAAGGCTTCTAAAGCTTCTACTTTGGTGCCTTTAGTGGTGTAGCCATCTGCATAGGAGGCACACATTCATCTACACAGCCAGTGACCATTCCTGTATTCAGCAGGTTTGTTGATTGAGTTACTGCTGTGGAAGACACACTGTCACAGATTCAACCATGATAAGATTGAGGCAATCTTATCTAGTCACTAGTCAATGCCCTGTTATAGGTGGTAATATTTGGTAATATTTTGGAGGAAGGAGACACCTAACAATTCATTACAGTTACCATCGCTATTTAAATATAAGAGGAGACGAGGTAGGGGGGGAGGGTGGCGGTGACTCAGTGGTAGAATTCTGGCATATCCTGTGCTCTCACCTCACCCCTCACCAGGCAAGAGAAGAGGGGGTGGGATATAGGGAGAAGAAGAAAAAAGGAAGACGTGAGAAAAGGAGAGAGGGAGAAGGGGAGGAGAGGGAAGGCACAGAGGGATTATGGGAGACTAGCAGAGCATATAGAAGTCAGAGCGTATTGAGTCTGAGCATTCGAGAAAGATTTCTGCTAAGACCTGCATTTTGACTTAAGGACAAACCTTACAGTTTACAACATAACCTAAATGTAACTCAGAAAGTCAGTTGTCAAAGACAAAAAAAAAAAAAATCTGCATGCAACTCAGAGGAAAGTTACGAGATGCATTTTGATTCTTTGTTGATTTAACTAGAACGTTTGTCACAGTTAACATCTATAAGTGGAAAGAGATGTTACTTTAGAAATTTTGGGGTAGCTGAGCTAAATTTGCCACAACAATTTATAGTCTTTTTCTTTCTTTCTATAACATACATACTTTAAATCTTTTATTTATAAAGCATGTAAAGCATGTTCAGAGAATAGTTTTTAAAACTGTTAAAGAAGCAATTCTGAGTCTTCTTAAAACATTGGTTGAGTGCTCTGTTGTGAAGAAATTCTCAGTGTGTGTGTGTGGTGTGTGGTGTGTAATGTGTGGTATGCATGCGTGTTGTAATGTGCATGTATGGTGTGGTATGTAGGTGTGTGTGTGTCTGTTGTGTTATGTGCATGCATGATGTGATGTGTTGTGGTGTGTGATATGCATGTATGGTGTGGTATGTAGGTATGTGTGTATATATTCATGTGTAGTGTGATATACTTGTCTGGTGTGGTATGTGAGTGTGGGGGTGTGTGTGCTGTACATGTATGGTATGATGTGTGTCTGTGTGTGTGTAGTGTGGGGGTGGTATGTGTTTGGGGGTTGTTATATTTCAGAGGTTATGCATAGTAGAGGTGTTTTCTATTTGATCACAGAAGAGTCAGCATATGGAATTTCTGCTACTGGGACAGTACTGGAAGTGGGAGGAGCATCGCTTCGAGTGCCTCCCGATGGGCATCTTGCTCTGTGGTTCTTAGGCAGTATCTCAGTATACAGTTCACTCTGACTTTAATCTTTTATGCCTCTAACTCTCAAGTGCTGGGATTTAGAGCACTCCCTACACATCCAGCCCCCACTGTACATTTTAAGCACACATCATCCAATAAATCAAAGAACAATTGCATTTTCTAGTTAGACCCCCCTCTACACAATACTAAGAAACTAGTGATTTAAAAATGTACCACACTCTGGCCGGTCCTTTCTCAGTTACATCTCACACCCATAATGTATCCATGTTTCCAAAGAAGCCAGTGTTGCTACACTGTGGCTTTCTTTGCTGCACCCCGCCTGACTTAGACTGACTGGCAGGCCCGGGAGGTCTTCACCTCACCACTTAAGCCACTGGAAGTCCCAGGAGGTCTTCACCTCACCGCTTCAGCTTCAGCCTCAGTTCATCCAATCCTCTCTGTCTTTTTTGTTCTAACACACTGTCTTCCCCCAGACCGTTTTCAGCCTTCCCGATTCCCAGGAGAGAAGGCTTCCTCCCGTCCTCCCTTCTCCACCATGGAGAAAGCATGCTCTTAGTATCCACCCAACATGATGCCTGCACACAGCTTCTGAAATGGGAAACTCTTGGTTGCGCGAGGAAGTTTTTTATTTTTGTTTGCTTTTCATATTCTCCTCTTAGTACCGATGCTTCAGTCAGTTTAATTTCATTCTGTATAACTAGATATTGTTGATATCTCCCTTAGCCATTAATTCCATTAGACATAAGGCATGTTGAATATCTCTTTTAGATGTGCAATTCACAAATATTAGTAAGATATGCTCATTAATACAATGATGTCAGAGTCTATAAGGAAATATGTCAAATGTGAGTCTCACATTCTAAATTTTTCAATACCACTTATTAAGATTGCGACTCTCAAAACTTGAAGTTGAATCTCTGCATTGTCATTTGCTGGCTGCATTATTCTGTGCAAGGTACATCCGTAAACCTGAGGTCCCTCGGGAGTACGGACAAACTTAGTAAATGGAAGATTTATATGATCTGAGTAAAAACTAGATAATGGTAAACAGTGAATTTGGTAATAATGATGTAATATTGCTTTGGGGAAATGTTGAACAAAATAATCAATGTGCTGTTAGAAACTGCAAGTATTTGCTTAGCCTTAGCCGCTAGCGTTGCTCTCCCTCCTCCATGGTCTTACCTAGGCTAGCCGGGAACCCACCATGTAGTCCAGAGTACTTCAGACCCACAGCGGTCTTCCTCCTTTAACATCCCGACTGCTGGGATTGCAGTGCGAGCCACCAGCCCCAGCCTCATCACCACTGCTTGTGACAACCCAGCAAACCAAAACTTAATGTCCATACTTTTTCAAAAACGGAAGTGTTAGATGCAGAAAATGAGGTCCTTGCTCATCTTAGAGCCGGTGGGTATTTCACAGAGGGGCCGTATCTGGATCGTCTCATTTTGAATCTACACTACAAGCTTTCTTCTGCACAGATACAAGAATTTGAAGGCTGTCCACGGACAGGATACTGAACACTGAATGACAGAGGGGGTCGCTTCCATTTTGAATTCTTGGTCTGTGCTGTCTTAAGACCTTCCTATCTTAAGAAGAAGGTCTCCTTGGACGTCAGAGTTTCTCTGATGGCTGTCTGACACTTCTTTCGTGGAAGTTAATTTTGTGGGCAGGCCTTACTGCTTGGCTTTACTGATGTTGTCTCTCATCCATTCCATTCACCCTTATGGTTGCTTCCTGTTTACATTAAGAGTTGTTGTGGCCAGTCTCATGTAATCAAATTCCCTCTTACAGTCAGTGCAGTCAAACTTTTGCAGGCCATTTCAAAGGAGAAACAGTGAGATATATAAATGTGAAATAGCCGCTGTTAAAATAAAATAATACTGTAAAATGCTTCCAGTCATCTCATAGAGGAGATAGGTACTCCTTTTTTAATGTCTAGGAATCACTACTCCAGGAAATAGATACAACTCAGGTCTTTCGCTTCAGTCTGGATCAATGGTTCTCAACCTGTTAGAACCAAATACTTGCAGTTTCTAACAGCACATTGAGAATCATGACAGCTTTGCAGTCTGATTACAGTGGTCATTAAGACAATCTGCATATCAGATATTTTCATTACAATACATAACAGTAGCCAAGTTACAGTTATGAAGTAGCAAAGAAAGTAATCGTATGCTTGGAGAGTCACCACAACATGAGGAACTGAAGCTTGGGGAACTACTGTTCCTGGTCTTTAAATCTTGTCGTTAACTACAGTTGTAGTTGTAACAAGCTCAAGGCGCAGAGGGACTGAGCCTCTGTGAGTTGCCTTGCGTTTGTAAATAGAACCCGGTCATATTATTTCAGCCATTCTCCAATAATCATAACTTACATCTTTATTTTCTATTTCTGGAGTCGAGGTATTTTTAGATGCTTTTAGCTTCTTCAGAGAAGTTCTCTCTCGTCTCAGAAAGGAGTCACACATCGCGAAGAGCTGCATGCGTAGAGTGGGAAAGTGGGCCATTTATTTTTAGCCGAGGAGAGTGAGACCACCAAATACAGACGCAAGCTGCCACTGGAAATGAATCTCCCAGAGCCAGACACTTCAGCTCCTGTGTTTTGTTTTGAAAGCCATCCACAAATGCTCTACACATAGCCATTAATAATAGTTAAAAGTGTGTTAATAGTTAGGCGGAAGTGTTTCCCTGGGTGAGTGATTCCAGGTGAGCCTGGGGTCACTGGCTTCCCAAGACATTCATTCTGTCACTCCTTAGTAAGGGCTGAGGTGACAGTCAAGGGTGAAGAGGGGAAGGTCTAGCACAGCGGTCCCTGCCTGCTAGATACTGGTGTCACAGTAGACTCCTCCCAGACAGTAGAACCCAGTGGGAAAAAACTCAAAGCTTTTGATGTGTGAATGAGGACCATGACATGAGCTGCCTGTGCCTAGACCCCAGAGTGGTCACTGAAGTCGCTTCCAGTTTCCATTTGGAACTATATAGGTGCACATACACGCTCACAAATCATTCTCCAGGAAGGGACCACCTTGTACTGGAATGGCACTGCTACAAAAGGGACTGCTTTGGTAGATTTTGTCATAATTTAATATACCAACGTTCCTCCAAGAATCGTCATATTTTAGTAGCTTGATCTTTTAATAATGGTAAAGCATCTTAACATTTCAGTGATTTATTGGGGGGGTCGCTCCTATGTTCTATGACTTTTATTTTCGTGTTTATAGATATGTATTGGGGACATAGCTCTACCACAGAGCTACACCTCCACCGTTCTACCACCTTTATAAAAACTCAGATGAAACCAAAGGAAAAGCACATGCTTAGTTAAGTCATTAGCATACATAAACATTTGATGTGTAGCTCTGAATGCCGCTGTGAAGAAGGCAGTCCCATGAAGAAAGAGCCAGTAGTGCTACAAAACTCTGAGTAAATGAGCAGGAGCCATGGGGCTTCATGGCCAGCTGCTAATAACTGTCACTAATGAGTCCTCTGCCACCGTCGCTGATAGAGGCAAATACAGCGTCTTGGCAGGCAGGGAATAGTACACAAATCCCATCAATGATTTCATTCTGTATTTTGAGTGCTCTTGAAATAGCCATGTTCTTTAACACTGACAATTGTGCCTCCAAGATCCTCTGGTCTGGCAATGGCATGGCCTCTTTGGGTGGGCTGAGTACATTAGGAAGGTGTTCTTTCTGTTAAACAGAAGAGGGAAGGCGTCTTTCCATCAGTTAGCCACTCCCCACACACACACACACACAAAAAAAAATACTAGAAAAACCTAGCAACAGTGGAAAAATAAGTCTGCCTTAGAAATCCCAATTTCATTCTCTCTGTGATCAAAACAGCAGCTTGGTTTTCCTCAGCCTCTACCTTGACTGTCACTGGGCAGTGGGAAAGACCACTTCCTAGGTGGAATCTATAGGAATTTATACTATATCTATGGGGTGAGAGTAGAATTTTAAAATCTCATCATGCATAAAACTATGTAAGTCAAATGTGACAGAAACAAACATACAAGCTGAATTTATGTCTCATCAAGACACGCTGATGAGCATTCATTTATGACCCATGACAAAAAAGAAAAAAGGAGGGAAAAGAAAAATACAGCAGAATTATAAAATATTGGCGGCTGTTCCTTTACCTTTTCTTTCTTTCTCCCCGTCTCCCCTACATCGGCTCATTCATAAAGCCTGTGGTTTTATAGTGTTATCTTCAGTTCTCGGGGGAACTTGCCACATCCAACATTGGTTCCTTTACGTACAAAACCATCGTGTAGCTGATAAAGAGAGTAATCTCTTTTGTCACGATGACAACTGGAAAACGTATGGATGTGGACTCGTGTGAGAAACACTGACTTCAAAAGAACCGTATTTGGGTCAGCAAAGTAGAGGCTGCTGAACTAATATTAGCCTTAAAAGTTAGTAACAAATAGTAATGGATTCAAATGCCAAAATATTGCCTAACACATTCTGTCAACATGCATATAAACACAGCAGGAAATCCAAACAAAAGCTAATTTATGGGACACAGTGTCCTCCTAATGACAGCGTAGACCATGGGGGTCCACATTATAAACTACAGTCTTTACATGAGAGGGTTCATCTTACATAGAAACCTTGGTTGCGTTCTGGAAGTATGTATCAAGTATAATCATTACCCTATATTTAAGAATATTTTTCTTATTTTTTTTCCCTGTAAAACCTAGTCATTCCACATGTACATCAGGTATAGTTAGATATTCATGAAATTAAAAGAAAAAATGAAAACAACATACATCAGATGAAAGTCTTATCGTACTTGGAAGTATGCAGTGTAGTTTTTGAAATTAAAATAGAGGAGCAAAAGTGTGTTCTAGTATGTTGATATGTTACTGATTCCCAGATATGGGATTTTTTTTTTAATTCCCTCAAAGAGAGATGCCTAAATATATTGACACGTCATAGAAGGTGAATCTAAAAGGGATCTTTGAGACCATCCCAGCCAGACTTTGTGGGTTTTCATCTAAATAAGATGTAAACCTCAGAGAAGCCCAGGAACCAACTGAGATGCATCGGATAGATGGAAACAGAGTGGGGGCTAGGACTTGGGTACCTTTAATATAAACAAAAGGCCCCCAAAGATATCCTGGGCAACCAATATTGCAACAGTCCCTTTAAGTGTAAAATAACAGCTCTGGGTTTTATTTTTCCTGAACCTTCTGTTAAGGGGTTTATAATGAGTCTTCCTCCCACAGATTATTTGGGGAAAGACCTTCCCCGATGGATGAGAGGTGAAGGGACAGGAAAGGGAAACTAGACCTTAGTTCACCTGGCTGAACATTCGAGATTTGGGAGACTAAAGAAGACTGAATCACAGATACTCAGCGTGATATTTTTTGAAGTCAGTTTTTCTCACCAGACTTCATTTCTCGTGTTATCTTGTGCCGCTTGTCTTTGCAAGAGGCCTCCCTTGCTCCTGCAATATTAAACAGCATTTAGGCTGTCATGGCAGGCCTGCTAAGAGCCTTGCTCGGTGCTGCCAGGACCTCAGAGTGTGCTCCTCAGGCCTCAGGTTGCTGATGGCAAGGGGTGTCTGCCTCTGTGCTTTCTTCACAACATCCCCTGTCATTTGCTCCAAGGTTCTGGCAGCCTGCTGGACTCTGTCACCAGCTGTCACCAGCCGTCCTTCCCAGCCGCACTTGGCAAGATCCAAGGACTCAGACAGCCAGTAGAAATAATAGTAGCTGTGGTAACAACTTCAGTGGCATGGTCCCCAGAGACAAGATCAAATTTGGCACCTTTCCTCTCAACGGGAATCTAAAAACGGCACTGAATTTGCTACTTGGTGGTATATAATTTTATTTAATTACACATTTTTGGTTTCAAGTGTTCCGCATGCTTGTTGCTAAGTGTCAAATGAACTTACACTGGTAAAAAACACTGGCATTTCCCCCTTTTATGAGGAGGAGGTAGCAATAAAGCCGTGGGTTTCTTAATTTCCATCCACCTTGAAAAAAAAATCTAGAGAATGCATGCTGTAATTTCTCTCACTGGAATAGTCTTCAGATCTAAAAGAAAAACCCCCTCATAAAATTGTACTGATGCATCTTTACTAACACACTGTCTCAAAATTATTTCTATTCATGTGGGTTTTTCCCCCTTTAAATTGTACTAGAAAACCCTACCGGGGAGGGGGGGGAAGAAAACCTAAGAGGTTATCAAGAAAATGTTTTTCGACTACGTAAGAAATATTTTCATTTTCGACATGTTAAAAATTGGTTACAGTCCAAGCCTATAGCCAGCCTAAAAAGAGACATTTTAGGGCAGGCGAGATGGCTCAGCAGGTAAAGGTGCTGCTGCAGCCTGGAAACTTCTGTGCAATTCCTGGAACCCATGTGAAGGTGGAAGGAGAGAACCAGCTTTACAAAGTTGTCCCCCGATCCTCACACGTGTGCCGTGATGGGTGTGTGTGTATACACGTACACACAACAATAATAATAACAATAATAAATAAGTTTTGTAAAGATGCGGTCTGTAGTCGGCTGCATGGCTGTAACATAAGTTTTAATAGTCAGCCTTGGCTTAAATACCATATAAGCCACTCAGAGAATTGATATTATTATAACCTTTTATCACTCACTTGAACATTAATTTCTTTTTTGTGAGTGGAAAATGGCAGATGTTCCAACTTAATTTAAAATTGTATTGCAGGGGAATCATCTAAGTCAGTGGCTCTCAGCTTTCCAAATGTTTCAGCCCTTTGATACAGATGCTCGGGTGGTGAGCCCAACCATAAAATTATCTCCATTGATATTTCATAACTGTGATTTTGCTACAGTGACGAATTGTAATGTAAATATCTGTGTTTTCTGATGGTCTTAGGTGTCTCCTATGAAAGGGTTATTTGACCCCCAAAAGTGTCACAACCCACAGGTTGAGAACCACTGCTCTGAAAAACCTATGGTCTCCTGCCTGGAGAAAGAGGGTATAGTAGGTCCTCCTTCTAACTGTTACCATGTCAACATGGGGTGTCCTCAGTCACTCCACACCTTATTTTTCAGCCTGTGTTTCTGAAGTGGAATAGTTCTCTGAGAACTCAGGATCACACACAGCACATGGAGCTTACTGATTCTGCTAGGCTGGCTGATAGACCAGCAAACCCTTGGGGACCCTTTGTCTCCAACCCATAGCACTGGAATTGCAGATGTAGGCCACCACCCCCACATTGTTATATGCCGGGATTCAGATGCAGGTTCACATGCTTGTGTGGCAAGCGTTTTAACAGCTGAGCCATCTGCCAGCCCAGTCTTTGCATTTTGATGACGAGTAATGATATCTAACATTTATTAAGTATTGCCACAACTCTATGGCCTTTATAGCCATCATCTTTATTTGATTTTACAATAATGTATAAAATAGTCATAATTTCTGTTCCATGGGCAAGAAGACTGAGAAGTTCAGAAATGAGATAATAACTCAGAATCCAGTTAATTAACAGACCTGTGATTCAACCTTGGCTTCTGTTGACCTACTGCCACACCTAAACTGATACGGTGGAAGAGAAAGGGGACCCAGGAAACCAAATAATTATAAAGTTTACCAGGTTTAAACAACCTTAGAAGTAAAGTGAAGCAGTGATAGACCTTTTTTTTTTTTAAGCAACGCCAATCTCAAAGTCGTCTGTCCACATGGAATTACAAGTTAAAAGCATAAACACAAGATGAAAGAGAGATCAAGGCCAATCCTGGTGCATGGTCACTCTTTCAGGATACATGAGATCAACAGTTGAATAAGTCAGGAGGGAGCAAGTGACCTCCAAATTCCAAGCAACAGATGTTTCTCTCAAGTCTGTGCCTGTTGTAAAGTCTGGTTTCAGTGTAGCAGTGTGCCCCTACCTCAAGCCCTTTCAAATTGTAGTCAGACTGTAGGCTGGAGGTTGACATCTCATTTGAAAGCATAACTCATACTAGAGGGGTGTGCCTCCAGCATGCTCACAGGGGTCGTGAGGGTCCTATCTCATCACATGGGCTCTTCTCCGAGGGACTGCCTGATACGGCAAGTGACAGCTGCTTTTCCCTATGGCGAGCGGCACAAGGGAGAGATCTGAACAACGAAAATAGAAGCTAAAGTCTTTGAGAACCTCAGATGAAAAAAGACATTCCACGCTGCCTGCCTTATGCTTCCCGTTATAAGCAAGTTACTAAATCAAGCGTGCATTCAAAGGGAGGGACATGCATAAGGGCTTGCATGAATACCAAGAGACAGGGGTTATTTTGAACCACCTCAGAAGTACCTCAGTACAGTTGGCTCACACGCTGGCTTATTTTTTGCTTAAGTGCGTGTGCAGCGTGATGATTGTGCGCACTCCGGGACCCGTGCTAACAGCACTATTCGGTATGCTTCTATAGTCCCTACATGGATAGGCAGCAAATTACATAGGTGACTCTTGAAGCTTAGTCCGGGAAGTAATACAACTTGACTATGGCCACATTTTATGGTTGAAAACAGTTACAAGGCTTTAGGGGACCAGGGAAGAGATATTCTACTGTACAATAACCTATCAGAACACTTGCACAGGAATTGTTGAGGGTACCTCAACTACCTGAACTACCAGACCAGGCTAAGACAGTGAGGCTGTGTGACTGATGTTGACAGATACCACTGACGTGTATGGAGGGTGAGTCTCAAGAGAGGCTACTTTTGATGAGGCAATCCAAGAGATCTCATAACCACTGAAATGGGGTTTATTATATACACCCCCTGGGGCTAAGGAGATGGCTTACAATGTACACATGATGACCAGAGTTCAAATCCCAAGAGTTCACCTAAAAGCTGGACAAGTATGGATAGCACTGTAACCCCACACACTTTGTAGGCAGAGAGTAGAGCCTCAGGGCGACCTGGCTGTCTCAACAGACCAGCTGATCATCGCACTCTGGGCTCAACTGAGAAACCCTGGCTCAGTGGACAAGGTGGAGAGGGATTGAAGAAGACCTGGATGCCGATTTTGAGCTTCCCATGTGCAGCCATGCAAGCAAGCCTACACACATGAACACACACATATAGAAGCAAAAATACGTAAGCAAGTACTCCATAACTATACACTTCCCAGCGACACCAGTTAATCGGGCAGTTTGGACATACTAATTTGGGTTTGCATTGTTACGGAATCAGTCTCCCAAGCTGCATCAAAACGCAAGGCTGAAGCTTCATGCCTGTTAAGAACCCCTCCCCCCATTTCTGCCTCCATCGTAAGTGCCCGTTAGCCGTCAGTCTACTGTATTTTGCTATGAGTTTGAAATTTTCAGATGGTGTGTGAGTGGAGCCATATTTGCTTTTTTTGTAATTAGTCTATTCCATCCAACATAGGTCTTCATAGTTCAACTATAACTGTAGACAGCAAGATTCTCTCCTCTTAAGTCTGAATAATATTCAGGATGCATGTACCCACACTTCCTTTATTCATGTGTCCATCCATGTAGAGGACATGATATCACCTAGATTCCTATGACTAGTGTTGGCTTAGGCAGGGCTGTGCAGTGAGTTGAGATTTCCACATCAATTTTCACCACCTTTGAGATGTAACTAGAGCTGGATCAGATAGCCCCAAGGTTTTAATTTTTCTGAGTGGTCACTATCCTGTTTTCCAGAGGTTGTAACCTTTTTCCATATTACCAGAAGTTCATATAGGCAGTGATTTTCCCCCATCCCTTGCCAAGACAAATCATAGTTTCAAACTACAGAGCAGTCTGTGGGGCTGAGGGCTGACAGTCACTAACACAGTACATGGAGGTGCTCAATCCTGTCATGTTCTTCCTGACACAGGGGATTTGCACTACACAGAGCCTATCCCACGGAGTCACTTTCATCCCATTCTGCAGCCACTCTCTGTGTGCACCTTTATTCTAGTTGTCTCTTAGGCTCTGACAGAAGGTAGCTGTGGTCTAGAAGGTAATAGCACTTTGCAGAGTCGGTTTCGAAGGAGCGAGCTCATGGTGACCATGAAGAATGTGCAAATACTTTCCCATGGGTTCAAATCTGTTTTCCAGTTCAGGATTGAAGAGTTGAGCCCGCTCATCTTTATTTGCAGATGTATTTAATTATGCTAATTGTCCCTATGTTTGTCTGCCAACATATCCATGTAGTTTTATTACACCACTGTTTAGTAATTTGGAAGGTTTTGACTGAGTTTGTGGCCTGCCCCTCTCCTCTCTCCCATTAATCCGACATATGGCGACAAGTGTAACTTGAGGTATATGTAAGCATCAGAGCTCACTCCAAACAATGGCAGTTTTAAAGGAGGTATACCCTAAGGCCAAACAACCCATTGCCTTCCGTTTTCAGGGAGCTAGAAAGCCAGATGTGGCATTTGACTGTGGCGCTCGTAATTCAGCATCTTAAGTGGATGAATCTCATCTTATTGATGTTGTTGTAATGATTGTGTGCGATCATGTGCTTGTATGTGAGTGCATGTGCTTGTGCCTGATGTGTGCACAGTGCGTGCGTGCGTGCGTGCGCGCGTGCGTGCCTGTAAAATAAAGCTGTTACCCATCTGGAAAAAAAAATAAAGCTCTCCTGACACAAACATCCTTTTACTTTTTAACATTTGATATCTGTGTACATAGATTATCTCAAACCTTCAAAGTCTACCAAAAACAATATATGTTCAAATCTATAATTCAAGAAAATGTAATGTTAAAACATGACAATATCGATAAATTATTTCTTGTGGAAAGTTGGCTCCTATGGAATACAGGTAATGGTTTTTATCCCAATGAACCCACTGGAGATTTAAAAATATCAGACAATGAAACACAGTATGTGTTTCCTACCAAACTTCCTGCTCCAGCTTAGAAACAAGTCTGTTCCTGAATTGTGGTCCGTGAGTAGCAACACTCTGTAGCCCAGTGACCCTCCCAAATGTTGTGAAAAAGTAACTCACTCCATATTGCTGGACCAAGGAAAGACTCAAAACCAAGCTGTGCTGTCTGCTGGAGGTGTGTAGGTTTTGTACCCTTGTATAGTTGAAAACTCAGAGAGCAAACCATTGGAAGCAGAGACGGTCTGTATTGATCGTTGCTGTGGTAGAGTACACCTGTCAACCCTTTGCTGTCTGCAGAACCAGCTCCCATTATTTTCTCCAGAAACTGCTGAAGTATGTAAAACCTTGAAGAGTGTGTGAAGCGATAAATGTTTAGAAAGCTCCTGACATTTTGCTGCTCACACACTATGTAATTTAATGGAAAATGACATATGAAGATATACCCCCTTGTAAGATGACTACTTATAAATTCAAGAATTCTAAAGCCTGTATCTTAATCCATGGAAATCAGAGTTTAAACAGACCATACTTTAAACAAGAAGTATGCCTCTCTGCATTTATAGCAGATATACAGCATAGACATGACTCTAGGTTTATTATATTTCTTACTAACACTGTGCATTTATGGCAGATATTATTAACAGGACAACTTCCTGAAATTATTAACATCTTTAAAGTATCCCACCTATCATATAAAATAATAATAGACTTTCACTAAGCTGTTTTTCATATATTATATTGAAGGAGTTGTGTGTTAATTAATAATATGCATACACTTCATATTTATTTGTTTAAGGTTTATTTTATATTTGCTTTTTCACAAACTACTATCTTACTACAAAAGTATTTTCTTAGATTTGGATTTTTCAGAAACTAGAAGTATTGCTCATTTTCATTCATTGATTTAACAGATAATTATTAAAGTGTACAAGGTATCATTAGTTGTAAACTTAACCCAGACCAATGTCAGACAGCACACATAGCCTGTAACTCTGGCTCCAGAGGATCCAGTGTTGTCTGGAGTCTGGGGGCATCCCCATGTGTGTGCATACACACAATACACACACATACACATAACTTTAAAATAAAAACCCTTTAAAATTAAAGACATCAAGACAGTCTGGATAGTCTTCTCCGAGATGTCCGTTTCCACCATCTTGAACAATGAGGCAGATCTTCAGTGAGTTAGCAGTGTTGTGTAGTTGAATAGGATGTATATTGAAAGGCACCATAGTCTGGTTAGGCAACACCAAATGCGTTCGTAATCTGAAATCTAGAGTACAGAAATAAAATACTTACAGCAGAAAAAAACGCCTGCTGAATGTCAACTATAATTCTTATACTCTGTCGAATTTCTACATCCATTAAATAAGCTAGACTAAGGATCGAACCAAAGTCCAAGTACATCCAAAGACAGTGCTCTTTGCCCTGATGGTTTTGGCGGGGGGGGGGGGGTTGTTTTGTTTTGTTTTGTTTTTTGTTTTGTTTTTAACAACACTACTTGGATATGTAATAACAGTTCTTGGTTAGAGTCAGTTCTCACACCACCCTTAAGATGCTTTCTGGAAACACCAGTCTTTTTCCAGATCACTTGTCAATTCCAATGTATATGATCAAAATAGCAAAACAAACTTCTCTTTCATAATACAGTAGCATGGTGGTCATTGGGTTTCTCTCTGAGTATGTAGCCTTGCTGAGAAAATCATTTCTAAGCTATCTCCATGTACTGGAGGTCAATGTCTCGTCATTATTAGTGGTTAAAATGCTATTGACATAGTTCTCTAAATATTTTATACAAATTAATAAAAATAATATATGAAAATTTAATTTATTTAGAATTTGTACACTTGCAATCATACATAGCTCTCAAGTTATCTTTTCTAGATATTTTAAACAAGGAATCGATAAACAAAAAATTTAATAACTGTATATAAATTATAATTTTATAAAATTGTCATTATTCCCAGTTCAAAAACTCACATGACTTGTTTGATAGGTGCATGGTATTGGATTGAATCACATGCTATAAATTCAAAGTTGCTTCTTCTCCATTTAAAGTGTGGCACACACCTGTAATCTCAGCAAGTAGAAGACAGAGGCAGGTGGATCTCTGTGAGTTCGAGGACTGTCTATGTAGAGAGAGGTCCAAGACAGGGCTGTTGATAGATAAGGAGAGAATGGGAGGTTGAGGGACTGAGGGAGAGAAGGGGAGAGAGAGGGAGATGGAGAGGGAGAGAGAGGGAGAGAAGGGGAGAGAGACAGAGAGAGGGAGAGGGGGAGGGAGGGAGAGGGAGGAAGGATATTATACTTTTGTTTTACCTATCTAAGTTCACCCTGATCATTCCATATGCCATCCAGTTCCTCTGTAAAACAAGTGTTTTGCTTTTTAGCACAATCCAATGGAAAAATCATGGTTTTAGAGACCATGACACAATTGTAAAAGCGTGATACATCTTTGACCAGCCTGAGTTGGTGAACGCTGCTGCAGATGATTCTACAGCTTTCTTAAAATGTGGACCACAGACAAGCCAGAGTAAATAGTGTCTCCCACTTAAGTCCTTTCTGGTACCAATTAACTGAGTGACACTCAATCATTATTGAAGTGCTGTCGTCGTGCAGAGCACTGCTGTGTAGGATGCATGTGTTAGAGGAATCCTGTTTATAGTTTGTATTGCACAATTCTTCTTGCTATTTCATAAGATGGAATGTGAACTTTACATATGAGTCTTGTTATGAATGTGCAAAGCACTTGCCTTTGGAGTTTGGAACAACAGATCTTTAAACAACTTGTATGCTTTACCCCCAGCAATGCATCTATTTGGCCTCAACTGGCACTTACAGCAGACCGAAAATGACACATTCGAGAATGGAAAAGTGAATTCTGACACCATGCCAACAAACACTGTATCGTTACCTTCTGGCGACAATGGTAAGAGAAAGAATCGTGGAGCCTGTGGTTTTTTATTTTTTTCTTTAACGTCACTCTCCATAAAGTTGGCTTTAACTGTGCTTGCATTCAGCTTATATGAAAAAGAAGAAAGGTTTGGAGGTGGTAGATATCATCTGCTCATGAATATTTTTATTAATTTACTTGAAAGTTCAACACGTTTATCACAGAACTAATACAACTGCCTGCCTTCGGCAGCTGATGGTTTGTCTCTGATTTTCGAGCATGTTCTGAGTTTTGTTTTTGGGAGATGACTACAGTACGGTTCAGAATGTCATCTCTTGTGGTACCTTGGGTATATTATGTTTTCTTAATTGGCCTTGCACATGGAGTTGGGCTAGCATACTAATCTTATTATGAAAGCTTTTAAATATATACTACATTAAAGGATTGTAACTTACTGACCTTTCCCTCAGTTGTCCTTCCTCCAAACCTTTTTAGAGTTTGCACTTTGAGGTAATAGAGACTTTTCAATCAATTGTCTCTGAATAAAAATGGAATTTATGTGGCTAGAGAATGCTGTATTTCATTTTTCTAATATAAACCCCTTCAAAATGGACACGTGCATACATCCATCCGCGTTGGGCGTAGTTTCAGGTTGTTTATGGTGGCGCAGGTACACACCTCAGCAGGGATCTCCCCTGCTGCTTTGAAGAACATGCTGGTAAGTTCTTTCTCAAAGCAAAGTCCCAGATATCATTGTCTTCTGACATGCAATGAATTATTTGCTTTAAGGGCTTTCCTTTGCTCTTCTTCCTCTGCCCCCTCCCTGGGGTATTTGAGCTATGCTTTCCCACCAGTGATCTGCATCTTGCACACCTCAAATCTTTGCAAGGAAAGAACAAAGCCACCACCTCTGTTTGATGCTCTCCCTTACTGGTGGGCTGAAGATTCGAACGTGTTCTCAGTTGATAACCTTTCATCTTTACTTTAACAATGCTACTTTCTGACAGCGGTTCTCAACCTGTGGGTCTGTGACTCCTTTGTGTATCAAGGGACCCTTTGCCGGGGGGTTGCCTAAGCTTGTCTGCATATCAGTACTTACATTATGATTCAAAGGAGTAGCAAAATTACAGGTATGAAGTAGCAACAGAGATAACTTTATGGTTGGGGGGGGTCACCACAACATGGGGAACTGTATTAAAGGGTCACAGCATTAGAAAGGTTGAGAACCACTGTTCTGTCTACAGAACATCTCTTCCACCTTAAGGAGACGAAGGCATTTTTGACCTTAAATTATTCACAATACTAGTAAATACTCCCCCATATGGAAACTTTCGTACAAAGAACTATAATCTGGTATCTTCCATGTCACCACATCTCATCACTGTAGAGTAGGACAATGGCAGAGGAGAAATATTTCTTAACTGAAACTGCAAGTAGCATGTCTCATAGAAGTAATGCTTTAATTAGTGTGACAGCTATATATTTTTATACATTGTCACCAAGTGTAAACAGATCAGGAAGCTACACAGGAATTAAGATCTGTTTGTTTGTGTTGACAGAAATGGAGGCTATCTTTTTAAGTGGATGATTAGCACAAAGTTAGTCAAATAGGTCTTATTACTTACACCAGGGATTATTTTTACAAATAGCAAATCATAACTCTAAGGAAATCCATATTTATTGTGGACATTTTGTTTATTGATAGCATCCAAACCTGTTGTCCTTAAAAGGAAAACATTGTCGCTAATTAGCATCACCAAACTCAAAATGCAGGACACTGAGAACGCTGCCGGTGCAAAGATGCTCACTCGTGGCTGCTGGCGTTCTTTTCTAGGGAATACTAGCTCACATCAGCATCTCTCAGTGCACATAAGCACGTGTTCAAATCCAGGTCCCTCCACCTATTTACTTTGGTACATTGGGCAAAGTGACTCTTCGTTCAGATTTGCAAGGAAATTTAGAAAAAAACTATCTGAGATCCTCTCAGCTCCAGAACGTTCAAAGCACACCGTAGGAATACAGTTTCTATCTAGTGTAGCTCCCGAGAGAACTCCAAATACAGTTACTAAGCCTGTTGACAGAAACAGCAGAGAGAAATACATGTCCACGAACCCTGCATACCCGAGAACATGGGCATCACCTATAAATGAAATTCCTAAATTCATATTTGTCTTTCCGTCGAGAAATACACTCCAGTGCTTTCTACTCTGTTTCATTATATCTCCCTCAATAAATGCTAATAAGAAAATAATGTCAGAGTTTATAGAGAGCTAAAGTTTCAGAAGCTACTCCTCTCAACTGACAGATTGTTAATATGTACCACTGCAGTAACTGTGTACACGTTCATCCACAGTAACGTTCCCATCCTTGTATAAAGAAATCTTTTCCCAGGCCTCCCTTTCCTGATTTACTTGTGAGCTCCAGAGAAGTGGCCCTCCAGTTTGGCCACAGAACCATGGAATTTATGGAAATTTCAGGTCGAGGATAGGAAAAGCTATGTCTTAGCACACGTGACCTACACAATTCACTCGTCTACTTTATTATTTCCCAGGTACAGCACCAAATGCCCATTACTGTAAAGATGTAACTCTGTTTTTCAAGTAGAGACTCTTGGTATTTAGTTCTTCAGTGGGCTGGGAAGAGACTATTTGCATGAAAGGAGGAACCTATAATCTACTTCTTGTAATGAAAAGGAGGGAGGGAGGGAGGAAGGGAGGAAGGAAACAAAGAGAAAAAGAAAAGGAAAGAAAGGAAGGGAAAGTGAAGGGAAGGGAAGGGAAGGGAAAGGAAAGGAAAATGAA
Organism: Grammomys surdaster; assembly: GCF_004785775.1. Classification (NCBI taxonomy): domain Eukaryota; kingdom Metazoa; phylum Chordata; class Mammalia; order Rodentia; family Muridae; genus Grammomys; species Grammomys surdaster. Next base: position 6,191,887 of record NW_021620984.1, read on the forward strand.
GGAAGAGAAGAGACGTGCCAAAGAGATTATG
>NW_021620984.1:6192317-6202036 GCF_004785775.1 Grammomys surdaster
AGGAGAGGAGAGGAGAGGAGAGGAGAGGAGAGGAGAGGAGAGGAGAGGAGAGGAGAGGAGAGGAGAGGAAAATAGGAAAGGACCTGTATGGTAAATTTGCAATGCCCATGACCCATCACTCACCACCTTAGACCTGTGAACTGTCCAGACAAGCAGATCGCATAATCTCTTTGAAACGTCTCTGAACCACAGCCTTACAGAATGCCTTAAAGTCTGACACAAAATTCACTAAGAGAATTAGCTGTACTAAGCACAATAAGGAAATTACTTCCCAGTTTTGAGATGCAATACTCTTTCTTCTTTGGTTCCCCTCACTTGTATCTCATAAGTCCTGGTCAGGAAACAGTCACTGTGCTGATGGCTCCATAACCTTCCTGCTTGTCCTCAGTCCTGCACCAAAGCTCCTCAGAGGCAGTAACATCTAAAAGGGGAATCCGTGTGGCACTGTTGTCTGTTCCTCACAATTCCTAACACTTTTCCTTGGCCGAGAACGGTAGGGATGACGTAGCAGAAGTGTGGGTTCTCTGGAAACACTAATAGGAATGGACAAAGAGGATAATCAGGCAAGATTAGAGTTTGGATCTCAAATGGCTTCCTTCTAGAAACTAAAATTACTCCCCGGACCAACAGACTCATTTAGCTTAATGGACTGGAAAGAATTGCACAGGAGTACACTCAGATGTGAGCTCCTTCACGTGCTTACTGTATAACCAGTTAGTTAACCTTCCGAGCCTTGATTTCTTCACACGTAAAGAGGGACTAATAACACTTACTTCTTGGCTTGCCACCCTCAGCAGCCTGGCTCCCTGCACTATATCTTCCTGGTGGTGCTCTAGCCTCTGTATTTCCCAACGGTGATTTCAAATCGCCCTATTTTGCCCCAAACCCCACCTTGCAATCTATTAAACAGAAAAATAGAAACCTCCAGAGGGCATGCCCTTGGTTTCCTGTAAGCAAATCTCTATTCATATGTTTATTAGTTACATTTTTTCATTGTTGGAACCAAATAACGATCAGAGGCAACTTAAAAGAAGGGGGAGTGTTTGACAGGACAGTCCATCGTGGAGGGAAAGGTGTGGTGTGAGGAGCCAGGGGCCAGCTCATCGCATCCTTAGGAAGCAGAGAGAATGAATGCTTGGCTGACATTCTCCGTTTTTTATTCAACCCAGGACTCAACCTATGGTATGTCGTCCACCATATTTAATAGAAATAGTTTCACTTCAGCTAACCCAGTCTAGAAACTCCATTGCAGACATGCTCAGAGAGCTGCCTCCTAGGTGATTCTAGACCCTAGTAATTTGATAGTCAATATGAACCTCCAGACCACATGTTTGTGAATCTCTCCTTCCACTGTTTTCCCAACCCTCAAGAGGTTTGTTCTTTAACATTCTTGATTCTACTCTGTATCTTTAAAATCTCTCCATTAAGGGGATGGAGAGGTGGCGCAGGGGTTCAGAGCCTGTATTGCTCATTCAGAAGTCCCATGTTCCATTCCTAGCACCCATATCGGGCAGCCCACAACCAGTTGTAACTCTAGCTCCAGGGCATGCGATGCCTCTGACCTCTGAGGGTAACTGAACTTATGTACACATATGCACACACAGACTCACACATGTGTGTGTAATTTGAAAGTAATAACAAAAATAATTTTTAATTCTCCCCAGTATGCTGGTACAGTCCAGCCAGCATAGAAACATTCTGTTGTTTTCTTACATTTCATGAAACTAAAAACCCTTGGCTTCTTCCTTCTCCTCCATATCCAGCCTGCCTTTCTCCTCTTAACTTAAAGGCTGTTTTCAGGAAATACTGTGTAGACTCTCTAAACCCACGCCTTACCTTTCGTATGTGTGTATGACAGTCTCTTTTCTGCACTGTTGCTGGCCTCTGTCACCACCACCCACCGCAACTCATGATTAGCAGGTCATCGAGCATACCCGCCAATTGCCCCAGTGAATATCCGTCCCTTTTTTTCATCTTTGAGCTCTCCCCTTATTTTTAAAAATCTTACTTGTAACACTCACCGCCATGGCCTATATAGCACCACAATGACCAGGTCTTTGTTCCATTCTTAGTAACAGCATCTGTTTATCTAGAGCATCCTCTTTCACCTGGTCACTAAAAGTGACGATTTCTCAGGACCCTAGTCTGTCGTAATATAATTACACTTGGTCTTGTGTGTTCTTGTCTTTAGCTACCTTCTGTGTAACTTTGACTCCGTCAGTAAGTGCAACCTACACTGCATGCTTTAGCTCCAGACATTAACTATATAAAACCGAACGGTACTTCTCTGGAACGTTTTTCCACCTGAGTGTTTTCTCGGCCCGCAAATTCCAAGTGTCAAAAACCGAGCGCATCAACTACATTGGCTGTCTAGTACTGCATCGGAAACCATCTCAAAGTTCACCCGTTTAGAGAAGGCATATTTTTTTCATCCCTTGCGATTCTGTCGGTTGCCTAGACTGTTCGTATATTTTTGGCTAGGACTTCTCATGCAATTGCCTCCAGATGTCTGAGGCTGCCTGAAGGCTCCATTAAGCTGGAAGCCAAAGACTGCTCACTCAACTGGCTAGCAGCTGATGTTAGGTATTTACGTATGCTCAGCTATGCTATGGCTGTGGAAGGAACATCTGAACACAGCCCTCCCGTGTGGTTTAGGTTTCTCAGAATGCAGTAGCTGCTTCTAAGGAAGAATATCCCAAGAGGACTCATTCCCGTTGACCCTCACAGAAGCTCAGGGCCTCTTCAGACTTAGCAGCAGACATTCTCTCCCACATCAGGAAGTCAAGTGATCTGACTAAGTGGCAGGTGCTAGCCCAGGGTATATGAGACCCTGGTTCAATCCTCACCACCGAAAAAGTGTTTCAACTGACGTCATCCTTACTTAACAATAAGGGGAGTTAAGCTTCCCTTTGTTTTAAGGCGACTCTGAACTTTGTTTTAAACTTAAATTTTTTTAAGATAAGCAAAAATTAAACTTTCTTTTTTTATGTTAAGAAACTTAGATTTTTTTTAATTTGGTTCTTTTTCTTAACAGTGTTTTTTAAATATGTTTTAATTAAACTATAATTGCATTGTTTTTTCCTCTTTCCTTTCCTCCCTCCAACCCCTCCCATATCCCTTCCCTCCAGTCCCTCTCATGCTTCCCCTTGCTCTCTCACAAATTGATGGCCTCTTTTTTTTTTATTATTGTTACATATATGTATCTGTACATATTACGTATATACATATGTATGTATGTATGTATGTATGTATGTATATACTGATATGTCCATTTTGTTTGCGTATGATTTCAGGACTGACCACTTTGTATGAGATAAGCACTTAAAAGTCTCTTCCCTGGAAGAGCTAATTCTTCCCATCTCTCTACGATTAGGAGTTGCCCCAAGTTCTTTGTCTAGGGGTACGACCCCTCGACATTTCTCCCCTTTCATGTTAGTATGTCTGTTGATGTTGCCATGGTTCCTTGATGTTTGTGGAGCCATTTTCAGAAGCCACGGACACCCCCTCTTCTGAGATGTTTCCTGAGAATTAGGTACAGAAGTTGTGTTGAAGATGTCCCTGTTGGAGCAGGGGTCCACCACAGTCCAATTGCATTGTGTAAAACTGCTGTTTTCCTGTATAATATATATAAATGTATGAATAGACATATACTATACTATATACATATATATGTATGTATGTATGTATTAAATGAAGTTATACCACTTGGACTGACAATAACCCAAAACAGCCATAGACTATCTAACAAACTTCTAGTATCAAGAGTGAGTAAGCCCCATTTGAGGTTTTTGATCAGTGTGATTCAAGTGATTCCTGAAAAAAATACAGGCCATTGCTATCACCCTTGGTTGTCTCTAAGCGTTTGAAGGTAATCCCTCATTATTGAAGTCCCTGAATGCTTAGGACAAAGGTCTCTGGTTATTTGAGCTGTAGCTGACCTCACAGCCTCCATCTGCTGATCACGTTTCCACTTTACCAGAAAGAACTATGCAAGCTGCCAAAGGAAAGCAATGGTCCTGTCCAGCCATGAAGTTCAACAGTAGCACTCATACCATGGCAGCAACCAACAGTTGTCTTCATTGGACTTACAGCCCACTCAAAAAGAGGGAAGCACGCCTGCCAATAGAAACCTAGCCAGCTAGAACCTACTCTTGCCACGTTGATAAATCAGCATAATTACTCACCTGAACTCTGTCCTATCCCACCCCTCATCAAGGGAGCATCTCTTTCCAGTGAATGGAGACATTGCAAAAAGCTTACCATCTTGATTATGTAGACAGGGTGTCTTAGTCAGGGTTTCTATCCCTGCACAAAACATCATGACCAAGAAGCAAGTGGGGAGGAAAGGGCTTATTCAGCTTACACTTCCACATTGCTGTTCATCACCAAACGAAGTCAGGACTGGAACTCAAGCAGATCAGGAAGCAGGAGCTGATGCAGAGACCGTGGAAGGATGTTACTTACTGGCTTACTCAGCTTGCTTTCTTATAGAACCCAAGACTACCAGCCCAGGGATGGCACCATCCACAATGGGCTCTCTCACCCTTGATCACTAATTGAGAAAATGCTTTACAGCTGGATCTCATGGAGGCATTTCCTCAAGGGAGGTTCTTTTCTCTGTGATAACTCCAGAGCGTTATCACACAAAACCAGCCAGTACACAGGAAGGAGACACATACTGTATAAGAACATGTGAGCTGGAGACGGGCCATCTTTGGAAAACACAATTGTCATATCTTCTTTCTATGTGTGCCTCTTGTTCAGGGATTTCTTACCCACTTGAGAGGTATAGTGGGAATCAGATATGAAGCCTATTTTCTTACATCTCCTATTGAACTCATTGGCTAGCCCTGACAACTCTAAGACCCTAGCTCATGAATTCAATCACTTTTCACCCAGACTACATCAACCACTTGTTTATGGTGTGTCTACTCTTGCCCAGAAATTCTTCAGACACAAATAACAGTAAGTCATGTGACCCCCTTCAATCACCTAAATTCTACCCACATGTGCCACAACTAGACCCACGAGACCTCACCTCCAGCCAGAAACACCGGCCCTGTCACTCATGAGACACCAGAGCCATCTCCCATGCTGTCTCCACAAAGCTTGGCTGAACCCCAGAATACCCGCCATGCCCTCGGTACCCGGTAGAATGAAGACTCTTACTGTTTAAATATTATCTAATAGTTATATATTTGGGAATGCTCAATTAAGAAGATGTCCATACAATTAGAGTCGTTACCCAATACCTAACCTTAAGATATAAATTGCTACCCAGGACTGTTCTGGACCCATACATGGTTCTCTATGGCTGCTATCTCTCTTCCTCTCTCGTCCTCCTCTTCCTTCTCCTGTTCCTCTCCTCGCTCCTCCCACATTGGCTCCTCCCCAATCACCATGCTTCGTGCAAATAATGTAGCAGCAGCAGGAAACCATCCTGCAACACACGTGCCTTTAGATGTCTTAAAGGTTTCTCTGCAATCTGGCTACTCACCATATCCTTACTGCACAGTTGATACAGCAGAGAACTGAAGTCTATGCTTCCAGCAGCCAAACCCACCCAGCTTCCTATGAAATATTTGATAGTTAATATTTGTATTGCATGGGACAATTCCTCCTTTCATCATATCTACATTTTCTTGTCAACTAGAAGGAACTCATGAAATGTTTCTGAAAAAATAGTTTTGAGTAATACTATAAATGATGTGTAATATACAGTGCATTGTTGAAAAATATAAACATGTTTACTATTACTATGCCTTCTTTGCTGAAGTGGAAGGCAAAGATTGTTACTCTGCTGCTAGTCTCACAAGCTATTAGCGTAGTCATTGGCCTTGACTGGCCAAACTACTCTACAAGGTGTATATGTTGAATGAATAAATGAAAATAGTATGTAAAATGTTTAAAGAGCCAAGGCAGTATTTTTTCCAACGTATATGCAATGCAAATATCAGCGAGGTAAAGTAATTGAGACGTGTTCTGTGTCTTGCTGGCCTTTGAGCAAATTGTCTTGTTTGACTTCTCATTTCTTTATAGAGTGCTAGTTTGCTTTAAATCTGATAATGTTGTAAGAAATTAATCTGTGACCCATATCACTAATCATTGATTTACATTATTTTCTTTAATCCAATTACATATTTGTAATTTACAGCAAAATTCTTTTAAAGCATAAATTTTGAAATTACTATCAATCTTATCTTCTTAAACTGTAATAGAAATTCCTTAGTTATTTATATTTTTGGTTACTTAGGGGATTGGATTTATGAAAAGAATCTTACTCTCATATTTCCTTTAAATGCATAGTGCTTGTTTATTTTAGATTTATTTTTTGAGCATCTATTATATGATATGTACTAGCCAAGGTACTGAGGTATGTAGCAGTTTGACAGATAGGGGAGACACCTAAGACGGTCACAGACACTTGTTCCCAAAGCCCTGGGATTGTTCGGCAAGACAGAAATCCAAGCAAGGAGTCATGCTGAATTAGAAAATCGTGATATGGAAAAGAGGTAACCCAAGGCAGGACTCCACTTTTTATCAGAATCTGTGTTAGAGTCAATGAGATGAACACTGAAATTTTGTGTAAGCAAATCTAAGATAATCCAGGACTAAGTGAAAAGCCATAAACGCTGGTTAGTGAGTTACCCTCCATCAGTATATCTGACATAGACACAGTTGGGGTGGTAGATCCATGTAGCTTCTGCTTGTAGGGTTTGTCATTGGACTTCTGCTTTCTCCATTGGCTCCTTTGAGTCCATCCCATCTCCCCACTTTGAGGGGTTCGTCTTTCCTGTATTAATCCTCTCTGGAAACATCCTCATCAGGATACCAGGAGTTTGTCTCACAGGAGGATCTAACCCGGAGCAGGTTGGCAATGATAAATCACCACAGTCGTTGTAAGCATGGCAAGTGCCTCCTCCAATAACCAAACAAGCAAGCACAAGCCTCTCCTCTTGTATGAATAGGAACCCAAAGCCTGTGTGTGTGAATACACATGTGTGGTTCTCCTGTTTAAATTACAGATGCAATTAAAATTTACGTGAGTCTCAGTTGTGTAGCAGTTTCCTTGTGTATGAGAAAGCATCAGAGAGCTGGAGTTTACAGCAGGTTCCTGACTGCCTGTGCATTGACCACATGAGACTAACAGGGCTACAGTCTCATTGAGCTTTATTCAATATCATTTATAGTATTCGTGTTGTTGTGATGTATAATATTCCTGAATTACAAGCTGTATTGATTTTCTTTATTAAAGTAGTGCAAAACAGTTCTGTTTTATTCTATATGGCTGGGAATGTGATACTGTGTATCCACATGTTAAGTCATGGCATAGGATTCTGTATAAATAGGCATTCTGTCTCAGAGATCTTCAGTCTAGACATTTATGGACCTCATGTTAGGACATGGAATTGAACTGTGGGCTATTGGCTGCATATAGATGTCTACCTTTCATCCTATCACTTTAATTATTAGTGCCTCTGTGGGACCTAGAATGGTTATTATTATTATTTGCCCTCCTTAGTTGTAGTTAGACTTTGACATTTGAATTTTTCTTTTCCACCTTTTTTTTAACTGTAATAACTATAGTCGAGTTTTCTCACACCTTTTATCGAAGGCAGATTTGTGATGTGCGTGAGGAAATGTTTACTATTTCGTAACTTTGAATGATTTTTCAATATCATAAGATACTTTTCAATGGCATACCAAACTCCATAATTACCAACATGGTTTTGAATACTTTGATTTGTCCTGGTTGGTAAACTTATCTATGGGATGTTCTTCAGGTAACAAAATACTTTTTCAAGACTTTCTTTAAATATGCCACTCTGGTGATGTTTTCATGGAGGCTGGGAAACTATATGTCAAGAAATAATACCTTTAAGGGCCGGAGAGATGGCTCAGTGGTTAAGAGCACTGACTGTTCTTCCAGAGGTTCTGAGTTCAATTCCCAGCAACCACATGGTGGCTCACAACCATCTGCAATGGGATCTGATGCCCTCTTCTGGTGTATCTGAAGAGAGCAATGGTGAGTAAATTAAATTAAAGAAAGAAAGGAAGAAAGAAAGAAAGAAAGAAAGAAAGAAAGAAAGAAAGAAAGAAAGAAAGAAAGGATACCTGTGTATACATGGTCTATTTCAGTTTGCCCACACTGACAACTATAGTTTAAGACATTAAGACTTCTGATAAAAGAACTCACACTTAACAGGTAAAAAGACAGCCAGTAACTCCCTCATTCAGGCACAACTGAACATACTGAGAAATTCTTCAAGATGGTGCCCTGTTGTGTTTGAACACTTGGGAAACCTCAGTCTCACTGTGGAGGCCCTCATTGGTTTGATTTGTAACCCCTGAGGTTTGGGTCTGTGTAACTCCAAGGTACTCTGTTACTTGGCCCTGCATGTCCTCTGTTTTCTGTTCTTTTCCTCTTAGAAACAACCCTGTATTGCCTGTGCACACAACCTTGTATTGCCTGTGTACACAACCTTGTATTGCCTGTGTACACAACCTTGTATTGCCTGTGCACACAACCTTGTATTGCCTGTGCATACAACCTTGTGTTTCCTGTGCACACAACCTTATATTGCCTGTGCACACAACCTTGTATTGCCTGTGCACACAACCTTGTATTGCCTGTGCTCACAACCTTGTGTTTCCCATGATGATTCCCAAGCTCATGCTCTGGGGATTGATTCATGAAGAGAACCCTAAGACTGGCCTTCCTTTTATTTCCTCTGAAGCCAGAGTACTCTGGAATTCAGAATGAGAGAGAAGAGTTCTGTGTCCACAATTTTCTCTAAGAAACCCAAGAGCTTCAGAGGAGGGCTCTGTGCAAGTATTTACAAGTTCATCAAATAGCGTCCATCATTCGCTGACTTCCCGAGATGTTTACAATTTTAAAAGAGCATTTGAAGAAACACTACCAGAAGTACTAACGTACTTGACTTGGACAAATTAAAGAGGGACCATGACTTGAAAAGCAAACTGGTTTACAAAGGCCCTTTATAAACCTGAAGCTCACCCTGATAGTCAAAGCAGCAGTCTACATGGCCACTTTTACGCAAAAATATCAGTAATGTTCTTCTAGCTCTACACTACTGATTTTTATCAAGAGGATTTTGCTACCTTTTCCATATCGTATAGTTTTAATAAAAAATAAATAACCTGGAGCCAATAGACGGTAACAGGTACTTAGAGACAAGATACTTGTTTCATGGAAGAATTCAGAAAGATAAAAGACCTACCAATTGTGTTGTACTTATAACCCCTTTAAAGAAAACTATACACATTTTGCTTACATTTCATTTCTGAAGATCATGTGATGGCTTCTGTTTTAAATCTTTTTCTCCATATGAGTTTTTTTAGTTACAGATATTACTTGAACACATTCAGCCAAATATGACCTAGTTATTTTGTAAATATGCTAACTGGGTGATTAACATAAAAGGGAATGGTTATCGGAATTAATGGAGTTAAATGACAGGACTGTTTGAGTAGCTTACATATTCATATGTGAACAGTGAAGAATAAAGCAAAATTCTGAATTGATTCTGCTACTCATTTTCTTCCTTATAGAAATACAAACATTCGATCTTGCTTCAGAATCAAGGGATGAGAGTGTGGGGGGGAGCCTTGTAGCTTGAAGCTGTTTGGTTCTTTTGGAATTGTTTTATTTGCTGCTGCTGCTGCTGCTGCTGCTGCTGCTGCTGCTGCTGCTGCTG
>NW_021620984.1:6202046-6294748 GCF_004785775.1 Grammomys surdaster
TGCTGCTGCTGCTGCTGCTGCTGCTGCTGCTGCTGCTGCTGCTGCTGCTGCTGGATAGCAGCAATCATGTTCTGATTTACATACCGGAAGTGCATGAAGGCCCCACATGATGGAACTTCCATCACATTTGACTTAGTCTCCCTGAAAGCAAATGAGCAGCACCCTTCTTGGTAAAAGATTTGTTACACAGTTTTTAGAATCAGTTTCTTGCCAATAGTGCATACCGCCCCAACAAAGGCTTTACCAGGGCTCAGCAAAACAGTCTTAATGGCACCTGCACTGCTTTTGCCGGCCCACACTTGCTTAATCTGGTAGACTTACAATGCAGTGAGAACGTGAACTGTTGTCCACTTTCATTCACCTTTGCCATTATAATTGCTTTGCCTGCTTTCATCTCACTTCCTGCTTGAGACCTCTCCATTTCGTTAGCTCGTTTAATTCGCGGAGAATACCTACTCTGTAATTTAACTGACACAGCTAGTATTCGTTAAAATCAAATTTACTCTCTGTCAGAAAAAGAAAAAAAAAAAACCCTGCTGCGTTTTCCAGTTCAAATAGTTAAATCTGGATTGTGTCACAGCCTCTGCATTCTGGATTCCTGCTCTGCGTGGCGACAGAACTTTATCATAAGCTTAACAATTGGAACAAATAAAACATTGCTTGTGTTTTCTATTTATTGCCTTTTCTGTGTGTCAGTCTGAAGCCAAAAAGCATTCTTGGACAGTGGCTGAGAATTAGCACCCTCTCTTGTTGGTATATCTAATGTCAAACAATGCCAGTAGTCCTTAGCACTCTCTTTCGACTCTCCCTTTACCCTTGACAGAGGAACCTAGAAGAAAGAGCCAGCAAGACTTGGGTTTCTTGTGTCTTAAGCAAAGATGAAACAAACCACCTGAAGTTTGCCTTTATTCACCATAGGGAAGCTATGTTATAAATATATGTTATATATAACTGAGATATAACAAGATGTTAGGGATGGGAGACAGACTGCTGTAGGAGATTATACACAGGAAGGTTGTTGAAGTTCTAGAAGTCAGTTCTCTAACAGTGACCCCTTTCCTTGCTAATTAGTCTGGATGACGTTCTCCTGGCAAAGCAATAAACACCGAAGTCTCATGGCTGCCAAGGTGTGAGAACACCTCCTCCCCTTTGCAAGTAGTTGTGCAAAGGCCACAGCGGACTCCTTGCCTACTCATAGTCAGTCCTCTGTCTTCGAGGAGCAAGAAGTTGATCTCGGCAGAGTTCAGTCCCCAGGACTGTCCCTCCCAATTCCGGTGGCAATCACAAACCCAAGGTTGTCTGTCTATACATCTGTCCAATCATCTATACATTAGGGTTCCCACGTACCCTCCCTTGGTTTGACTAATTTGCCAGCCTGACTATCCTGTCACAAAGGCCATCACAGGACACAGCGGAGGGATTCGTAGGTCAAGGGGAGGGGACAGACACAGTCACTTCTTTGAGTCTCTGGGTGCTCAGCTGTCCTGGAGCTCTCCAAACCCTTCATTTTGGGTTATTACAAAGGTCTCATAACATAGACAGGACCAGTTAAACCATGGCCGTGTGTGATTAACCTCAACCCTGGTGGTTATAAGTTGAGACTGGAAAATGAACTCTAACCCTAAGTTAGTTTAACCCCATTCTTGAAGCCACCTATGGGCTTCACTCAACCCCAGTAGCATACAAAGACACTGTCACTTCAGAGATTCTAAGGGTCTTAAAAATTGAGTCCCAGGAAATTAGAACAAATGCCGAAATGCATTGCATAGTGGCCTGGGGTCATAACTGTTACTAGAAGAACACTGTTCTAAAAGACTTCAGCGAGAGCACTTGGCTTCGAAGATTCTCTATCATCATGACATGACTGACCGTTCTCATGCTGGATACTGAATCCTCAGCATATCTGCTACTGCTCAGTGAACCACATTTGGCCAACCTTTGGGAGGGGGAGGTTTTGCTTTGTTTTATTTCATTTTTAGTTCTGTTTATAAAGAAGAGACCCTCTCCCTGAAGAGAAGACATCTGTTTCAGGACCCATAGGCCTAACTGAGTTAGGTGGTACACTACCTCGGGTGACAGTGGCCTCTCATTATTTCAGTGAATAGGATTTAACCCCTTAAAGTCAACAAATAGAGAAAGCAAGAAGGCAGGAATACCCACATATTAAGCTACTTAGAGATGATGACGCCTTAAGCCCGAGAAGCCAGAACTCAAAAATTTCAGTTCTCAAAGCCTTATGTACTTAGGCAAAGTTGAAGTATTGGGGAAAACAGTTTGTGGACTACGGCCAGTTTATATTTGCCACTCATAAAATTGCTAACACTTACTTCCATCAGCATGAGATGGGCCCTATCACCACAGAACTGCCTGCATGCGCCTCCAGAGCAACAGAAGAGGTACTTGTAAGTAGCTGTGAAGTACGGGAGCAGTGCTAGGCATGTATTATCTGGACATAGGATCCCAAGTGTGAGCCGTGGCCATGTTTAGTAGGGTGTGTACACAGCAGATTTTAGCGGGGGCTTCAGGGAGGGAAGGCAGCTGCTGTCTTCAGGGTCGTAAAAGTTGCCTCAGCCCAGGCTGATGCTGTGTGCCAGCTACCCCAGCTGCTCTGGAAGCTGAGGCCAGAGGATCCCCAGAACAAGGCTTGCCTAGGCTGCACAGAGTTGCCCGGGCAACTTACACAAAAAGTCTCAAAAGTAACAGCAAAATAAGACCTGGGTTACATACTTCAGTGGTGGAGCACTGAAGGGCCTACTATGTGCAAGGCCATAGGTTCATTCCTATGTATACGTACATACATACATACATACATACATGCATAATATGGAAGTCAGTCAGAATGTCAACTTATTAGCAATTTATGACAAATCACAGCCAAAAATGATATATGGCTTTTTCTCAAAAACCGTCCTTTACTTATAAAACTTATTATTCAAAACAACAATAGATAGATCACGCCTTTAATCCCAGCACTCAGGACACAGAGGCAGGCAGGTCTCTGTGAGTTCCAGACACTCAGGAACAGAGTGAGATTTTTGTCTCCAAAAAGAAATTGGTAAGGTATAACGTTACACCCTATCCTTGCCAGCTCTGTGCATTCTCTGCTGTGTTCTGAGTTAGAGCATCTTGCATGAAATAGGTGGATAGATTTAAATAATAACTTAAAACAGTGTTTTTTTGGTTTAATAGACAGCATGATTTCTAGGGATGATATGAAAGACATAGTTTGGAAACTCGAGGCGTGATGTCATTTACCTTGAGCACACACTATCTCCCTGAGTCTTAGCTTCTTGTCTCAAAGTGTCACCCTCTCGGGGTTGGTTAGGAGTTCGGTACAAATGACACAGGCAAAGCTACCTGTCCTAGGTGTTCAGAAAGCCTAACCCCACTGTCGCCCAGCACTTAAACTCTGCACCGGTGCTAATTCACTATGCAAACATAGACTGCACAGCAGAAGCTCCTTTACAGGGGGAATGCTGTCAAGTGTCTAAAAGTATCATTGATTAAAGCAACTTGTCTGTCGAAATAAGAAGCAGAACGCTTTGAGAGCAGAGACAATCTTACCTGTCTTTCATTTAAACATGTATTCTGATTTTGCTTTGTTGGGTATATTATGTTATTAGATAACGTCACAGGAATGGGGCACGGCTTAAGATCTCTAAGTGTTCATATATGAAAAGCCCTTAGAGTATTTTATTATACCAAACTGGCTTGAGAAAAGCAGGCCTTCAGGCTTCAGGGTCGTTAGCTGCAATGATCACAGACCTCAAGAAGTGACTCTATGGAATTATGAATAATGGTGTTTTATCAGCCATATGTGTATCGCCCTCTCTGCATCAGACATGGGCTGTTGACCATTTCCCCATCCCCACTTCCATCTCCTGGCTTCCTGTAGTCTGCACTTTAAATGCTCCTCAAACAGTGACCTCATTTCACCTCTTGCCTGCTCAGACCTTTAGCAGGACTCCGTTTAGCTATAACCATCCTTGGCAGCTTATGGTATATGTGTGTCTGTAGGATCCAGTTGTCCAGGTAAAAAACTAACCCTGACATTTACTAGAGATATACCCTCCCTCAAACCTCAGATTTACCCATAGAAGTGAATCGGTTATGAATCGTTCCACGCCCTCTCTGCCGTCAGCTCGTGTCTACCATACTCATCTCTGATGATGGGGAGTTCTTCCTAGTAATCTTAGATAATGTTTCTCTGATGCAGAGAAACAGAGAGAAGGACAGGGGAGGGTGGTGATCAGGGACAGAGGGATGGAGCGGGGAGGGAAGAACATAAGAACATCTCCACTTTGCAGTGCCATTTGCATAATTAGACCATTATGTAATTCTTCAAGCCTTCACGGTTTTAAACTGTCCTAGAAATAGCATATCTAATGGTAAATAGATACATCCTCAAGAAAAGTATAATGATGCTTGTTGATCGAATGGAAAGTATTTACAAATCAGAAGCCCCAGCTGTACAGGTATAAATGGCATCTTCTCTACCGCAGATGTAGATACTGTCTTCCCCTTCCAACCTCACTTCCCATTCCTTTCCCAGGAACAGAGAATGCATTCCTTCGTACAAGGGCCATGGAGCTGAGCATTAGTCTAGACCTCATGGTAATTCAGTGGTCATGTGGCCGTCCTCATTTTCCAGAAGGTTCCTCAGCCACTGATGTGGCCATGATTCAAACCCAGGTTGTTAAATTCCAGGGCTTCTCTTCCACATGCATCTGAACACATTCCCGACTCCATATCTTTTTCTAAACCGGGATATTTATCCTAACTCAGATATCTTGTGTTGGTCATGGTTCTCTAAACCAAGAGGATGAACATATGTTAAAAGGTCTTACTCACAAAAAAATAACTCTGGTTGGTCCAGCAATCACTGTCTTCACACTGGAAGGGTTGAGAACTCAGCAGCTGCTCAGCTCATGAATTTAGGTACCTCAGCTGTTCCAGTCTCGCACTGAAAACCTGGAGAGCCACTGCTCGTCAGTCTATATTAGAAGCCCAAAGAAGCTGGGTTCTGACATTAGGGAAGGAATATTACAGCAGCAGTGGTGGGGGCAGCAGCAGAGCAGATGAACTTGCTGGTAAGAGAGCAGGCAAACAAGGCAAAGCTTTTCTTTCTTTTTTTTTTTTTTTTTTTTTAAATCCAGGAAGCCACAAGGAAGGTGTCACCCACATTTGTTCCTCACTTCGGATAACATAATCATGAAAATTCTTCACAGGTGTGCCTCACAGCTTGCCTTTTAGCTGACTGCAGATCCACTCAAGTTATCAACCAAGATTAGCCTTCACACTTCATCTACCTGTCCTTCAAAGTCCAGTAGGATGGCCTTCCACTGACCCATTCATGAAGCTTTAGGCTGTCACCTAGTTCGACAGTTTGCACAGATTGTCTCCTCTGGGTGAGGACTAAGTGTGTAAGCTGTGTAGTAAATGGTTTCTAAGCTACTGCTCTTTGATTCCTATTCTTTATTATGATGTCAATGTTCTGCCCCTAGCAGACGCTTAATAAAATGAAAGCAATTTTAAATTAACAGCACTTCACAGATAGAAGGCTCTCTCCTCTCTTTAGGATAAGATATAATTCTCAGATTTGAGATTAAATCTTAAAATTTTTTGAATTAACAAGTTCTCTGGGGGGCTATTTCCAGTTTAATGAAAAAAAGAGGAAAACGATTGGTTAAGTCAACTTTGTTATCACGTTAAAAGGGCTGGGTTTGATGGAGGATAATTTGCCTTCTGTCTCTTCAGCGTCTGTGGACCTTCTCTTTTGCTTTCCCTTGCAATTAAATGTAACAACCCCTTCTGTTGCAGGGAGAGTAGCTAAGAAAGGACCAGGGGCAAAGGGGAACACCACCCCCAAAAAAACAACCTTGGATCTGTTTTCTAGAACCAGGTCGCCATGTGAGGAGATGGCAAGGATTCGGGGAGTCGCAGATTTGTTTCCCCTGAGGACTGAAGGTCTTTGGGGAGGGGTATGGCTAATGCTCAGGATGGATCAAGAAACCGGAAGTCCCGCCCTTCTTTCCTTTTCCTTCTCCTTTTTTTATTGACCTATGTTTTTTTTTCCTTCCCGCCCCCCTCCCCATGTACGACTTGAAGAGGACTGCATGAGTTGGTAGCATTGATTGGTTGATTAAAGATTGTCTTGGAAATCTCTAGAATCCATTCTGCCTTAATTCGAACTCATCAGTATTAACGGTATGATTAGAGTAGCCGATAAGCAACAGACTGAATCTCTCCCAAGAAATAACAAGGCGTATAATTTATAAGGCATTTATGTTTCAAATACATGAGAAATGCTATCAGTATGGAAGCAGCTTCAGTGATCAGCGTACTTTGGGGGAAGTCGGAAATTTTGACTTCCGTGCCTTAAAGAATGTTAGGTGGGAATTATTGTAACAACACTTCGCAGGTTAAAAAAAAAAAAGTTCTTAAACGGAAGACAAGCGAGGGAGTATCTGTCTCTCTTGCAGAAGAAGAATTCCTGAACAATGAGGGAAAGTGACTCTCTGAAAAGAAGCCCTGTTATTTTAATCTTTTTTTCTTCATCGCCGGGTCTCTCACATTCAGGAAAATTAGGTGGAATTACCCATGAAAATAACACCATAGATTCCGGAGAACTTGATATTGGCCGGAGAGCAATTCAAGAGGTTCCCCCCGGGATCTTCTGGAGATCGCAGCTCTTTATCGATCAGCCACAGTTTCTCAAGTTCAACATCTCTCTTCAGAAGGATGCATTGATCGGAGTGTACGGCCGGAAGGGCTTACCGCCTTCCCATACTCAGGTGAGCGTGGGCGTTGCCATCAATAAAATGCGGGCTCCTACTCTGCATTTCCAGATGTTACTCTATCTCTGAAACTCAGCTGTTGGGGGAAGTCTAAACGGATATTTTGCGATAGAAGTTTGTGTGTAACTTGTGCTTGTTCGAGACATCTGAATCACTAGTAGGAATAAGGGCTTGGCTTGGGTTGCTAATGATGGGTTGAAATGGCTAAAAATGTCAGAGGAACTTAATGAGGGTAGAGCATCAGCTGGGTATCTATCACACAGTCCAACCTCCAAGATTCTATTGTAATTTCAGATGGTTGTATATAACCTTCATGCCCAAGAGGGGTACTTAAGATCATCTTAAATCTATTGATTTGGTTAAAGCGGTTCTTGAGATTTATGTCAGATTTATTTTTAGTAAGGAGAATGTTGAAATACACACGTAATAAGCATGATAGTTAACCACAGTTCCCCTTTGAAAACAAGGAAGAGTGACGTGAGTAGTCAGAATGCTCGTAGACAGCCAAGCATGATGACATCCGTGTGCTCCTCAGACTACTGGACCCATAGCATTAAAAGTCAGTTCTTTGTATGAAGACACTCCCACTGGAAAAGCCGCAGCTGAAATGTCCACAGAGGAGCTGCACAGACGTGCAATCACAGTTACTCTGAAGTCTGAGGCAGGCGAATCACAAGTTCAAGGCTAGCCTGGGCAGCTAAGTGAGGTAAATTTCAAAGTTGAAAAGTAGCCTAGGAAGCTGACTCAATGGTAGGGTACTTGCCTAGAGTCTTTAAGGTCCTAGTCCCCTAAGTTCAATCCCAACTACCACAAAAAACCAAAGACTATAATACAGAGTCACACATATCCAGTTTAGACATTGAGGGTTTATTATTTTTAAAAAACAGGCTTATAAGGGGGGGGGAGAGATAGTAAAGGAAACACTGAGTTTCAGTCTCTGTCATCAGGAGGAATAAAAAGGCCCCATAATATCTAAGCAAAAGTATTTTTGAATTATCGCCTATAAAATTGGAAAAGGAATTTAAAAATGTACTAGCCAGTTAATTAATACTTAGATGAGTTTGACATATTTTATAATAAGTATTTCCTTGTGGAATTCCATGTTGGATTTTTTTTTCATTTAAGATAGAAAGACCAAGATTTTCATGCAAACTACATATTCTGTGCTCATTTCTAGAATCCTAGGTTGTGAAATATCAAAAATAATGGCCAAACACTAGTAAAGCAATCCTATCTTGAAAGAAGTACTCAGGTTCTCAGCATGCCTTCTGAAGCATCTATGGATTTCTGTTTCCGTGTGATTTCTGACTAATATGTTACAATAGATCCTCATATCTGTGATGTCCGACTGAACCCCATGGGTCCTTCTGTGTCAGACATTTGTCATGATGTACAAGTATCCAATCTTAAGCTTTAAAATTTACCCCAGGGTGATGCTGACTTTAAACCTTGTGGGAAGAAAAGATAAAGACACTAAAAAAAAAAAAAAATGGAAAGTTGTCCCCATACTCATGAACTGAGAGAATTCATATTGTAAAAATGCTAATTATACCGAAAGCTAGTTAGAGATTCAATGCAGTCCCAACCAAAATGTCCATCCTAGTCTCCATCGAAATAGAGGGACTGCCAAGGAAAGTGAATTTGTAAAGCTCCACTTACCCCAGACATACTGTATCTATGTGAATAGTCCAGCGAGACACAGAAACTTCTCGCCACTGAAGCCACATCTGAAATTAAATTATTTTCTCCAGTTCAAGGAAGAATCCTCTTACGTTAAGCACATTTATAAATGTGCACCTTAAAGTCACCTACAAATAATTTCAGATGAAACATGGGTGCTCTATCCAGAAGTGGGCGTACACACACTAGGCAGACAGAGGCTACAAAGCTGGCCAGTAAAGTTCAAGGCCAGCCTGTTCTCTGTAGCAAGTTCCAGGCCAACCGGGGCTGTTGTAAAACCTGTGTATTGTGTTGTGCACTTAAAAAGCTTGTTTAGCCGGGCAATGGTGGCACACTCCTTTAGTCCTAGCACTTGGGAGACAGAGGCAGGTGGATTTCTGAGTTCGAGGCCAGCCAGGGCTATACAGAGAAACCCTGTCTTGGAAAACAAAAAAACAAACAAACAACAACAACAACACACAAAAAAAGCTTGTTTAAGGATATATAGCTGACTTTTGCATTAAATGCATAACACATAAAATTAGGAAAACGGAAGGCGCAGTTGATGTCTTCTTACAATTGCACCATTATTTAGTAACAGTCCCCATGACATCTATCCTTTCCTGCCACAGTATATGTGTGTGTGTGTGTGTGTGTGTGTGTGTGTGTGTGTATGTATCTGTGTAAGGGTATCCTTTTTCTTAAGCCTTGGTTATTAGAGTTCCTTCCTCTGGTTTATTCAAGATCAGCAGAGCAAACAGCTGTTTCTGAGTTCAGTGTTTAAACATGAAATATGCTATAAAGCAGCCCAAATTGAACATTTCTCTGTTCCTGGGGAGCATTAAATAAATCAACCTGAAATAATTAAAATCGGCCAGCCCCTCAGAAGAGTCACTTGAGTTTTGAAAGTCAAAGTCTCTGTGACCCTTTATAGAACTGCCCATTTGATCATTGCCAAGGAACTGACAGACTGTCGTCTCCCGGATGGCCGATTTATTCTCCTGGACGGTTGGAAGCCTAAGGAAGCAATTCTTTGCTCTGTAGCTCCTGTGCTATGGCATGTTAGTGCATTTGCCTGACGGCTGTTTCAGAAAAGGAGGCAGAAACCCAAGTTCTAAACACCTACCACTTTTTGATTTTTATGCCTTATATCATACGTGACCTTGTATAAGTAACTTAACTCACCCAAGACTCAGTGTCTGTTGGTAAAATGAGAGAGTTGAGTAAGAAGACTTCTAAAACATTTTTCTTCTCTGTGTTCTGGCAATATATACAGCAGGACTATGCCACCATCAGACACTTGAAGGGAGGCAACTTTTTAAAGGCAGGGCATGCTGCCATGCAGTTACCATCCTGACACTTGAGAGGCTTTGAAGCAAAATGTTTGGTAGTTAAAGGCCGTCAGGGGGTACATGGCAAAGCTGGCTCAAAAACCAAGAACAACAGTTGATTGAAGGGCATAGTCAAGCGTTCACTGACTCGGCACCCATCAATTTATTAACAGAAATGGAATTCAACAGATAGATTGTCTTGTCTTTTCAGAAGTAAACTACCAAATACCAGGAAAAGTCTTATTTTCGTTTTTACATGGCTGATTAAATAGTAAACCATTGAAAAAGAAACATAACATTTGTGTGTCACACACACACACACACACACACACACACACCATATTAGGTAATAGCCTAAGAAATAAGGTAATATTATAAGAAAACTTCCCTTAAAGCAATGGTTCTCAGCTTGTGGGTCATAACCCCTTGAGTGGTGGCATATCATATATCCTGCATATCAGATATTTATATTTCATAAAAGTAGCAAAATTAACAGCTATGAAGTAGTAGCAACAGAAATAATTGTATGGTTGGGGGGTCATCACAACCTAAGGAGCTGTATTAAAGGGTCACAGCGTTAGTAAGGTGGAGGAGTACTTCCTTAAAGGGAGCTGACCAAGTTCCAACTTAGTGAAATCTTGTAACATAACAGATGCTGCCGTGATGGCTACCCAGAGTTTAAGATTGAACAGTTGGTCCAAGGGATTGTATACTGAATATAGCGTAAGTTCTTAAGTTCCTCCCCACAGAAATCAATCCATGCACAGCTCCAGTCTGTAAGTGGAGCAAAGCCCAGACTAGCCCTTATATGATCATGTTTTGCCCGAAGGACAAGCCATATAATGTGTTTATTTTGAGTGGAGATGATTATAGTTTAAAGAAGGTAATTTTCTTCAGGTGTTTTGAATAGCTCTCCTGAAGTCATCTCTGAAATGTCATTACAGAAGCCTAGAGCTGGGGTTTAAAGCCGCCAGATACTTCTCAGCACCGCATGGTCCCCTCCACTCTAGTGCCCCGTCAATGTGTGGGCGTGGCACAGATGTGTATCTCTGTGCTGCCAGTGACAACTGACTGTAGACTAGTTAAAACTCCAGATTTCTACGTTTTTACTTTCTCAGTTACTGTAGGTATAATGTGGGAAAATCATCTGTATTGAACCATGGAAATAACGTTTTCCTTCTTGCTTTGCCCTGGTAATATAAATATTTAAATCCGATGAGTAAATGGAGAGAACTTATTTGAGGTGGAGGCACCCTTCAAAATTAGGCTTGCTTCTTCTCCTCTACTCATGAGGAGATGGAATTCCCGTGACGTTTTCATAAATAGCCAGAAATGTCATTGTTTCAGTCCTTGTAAGAAAATTGAAAAAATGTTGAGGGCTAATGAAGTTTGCATATGTCTTGCATATTACAACCCAAAGAAGAAAATGCTTTTATTTAAATCAAGGTTTTAGTAAGTCACAAACTGAATCGCATATCAGATCCTCTTATTGTGA
The DNA here is from genome assembly GCF_004785775.1 of Grammomys surdaster. Taxonomy (NCBI): domain Eukaryota; kingdom Metazoa; phylum Chordata; class Mammalia; order Rodentia; family Muridae; genus Grammomys; species Grammomys surdaster. The sequence goes on from NW_021620984.1 coordinate 6,213,329, forward strand.
CCATAAATGACTATTTAAACATAATTCCCAGAAATTCAAATAACTAATTCGATTTTTTATTTGATTTGATTAAGAACGTCGTATAATATAATAGTGTTTTCCTCATACAACTGTTCCATTTAAAGAATTAATCATATCATAAAGTACAAGTGATGCACAGAGATAGTACTACACTTATGACATTTCGTGCATGGTCCACATCTCCTTACATATGCTTGTAAGCTTTTACACTAAATATGTTTCAGAAGTAAAATAAAACTGGACAAGAGGAGCACTGTGCTAAGATGCTAATAACTAATGAGCTTACTGAAGCCACTATTGAAGAATCTCTTCAGTGTCTTCCAAATTCACTGGCATCTGTTTACAATTCTATAGGCTGGAAACAAACAACCCTATAGGTTTGTTGGCACTCCTGTCCCATAGCTTAAATCCTCCAGTTCAACGCTCTTAACTGCTAGTGTTTGTAATTAATTGTGGTAAAGACAAAATGCAGCTTCAAGGATGACTGTCGCCACCACCCTAACTCTGCCCGTGGTTGTTTCTCCATCCCTCTAGACCCCTCTAGAGGTTAATCAGTCTATTGACTTTAATTAGGGATATTAAAGCCTTCATTACAAAGGTTCAACCTAAGTGTATTTGTGTAAAATCCCATGAACGCGTGAATGGTTACGTTAGGATCCCAGGAGAGATGTGTAGTCCTGGGGTGGAAAAGACCCCGGCTCTACAGCAGGGTGCATCCAAGTCCCTAGACCAGATGCACCAGTTCACAGGGAGGAGGACCTGCTGAACCTCCTAAGGAGTCCCCAAGAGTAACTATGAATGCCTTGCCCAAGGAGCTGCTTCCAGGAATAAGAATTATCCCAGGGGCCTTTAGACAGCACTCATTGCTATACATAGCGTCAAGTGGGAGTAGTTCTTAAACTATTCATGGTCTGAGTAGAATCCCATAGATTTCAGTTATATCCCCAAACTGCATTAGTTTACCAAACTCACCATCGGTCAGGAGCACGAATAAAATTTGCAATTATCTTATATAAACAAATCGAATCGATTTGCAGGTTATGGAGTTAGCTGTCCATAATTACTTCAACACCTAACTAAAATGAACAGAGTGACCACTTCTAAGAGAGGCGGGCATCTCACAAATGCTCCCTAAAAAGGAAGGAAATTATCGTTTCAGTTTGAACACAAGGAGATCCAACGGGTAGTTTTTATTCTTATAAAATCCATGCATAGAAGACTTCTGTCACTTGGACCTGTCGATCAAAAACTTCTTTCTAGTACTTGGTTTATTTGCCAAAGAGGACAGCTTGAAGTTGCAGTACGTGTATTATTTCTAGCTACTAACACTGTTTCCCATGCCCTCGTCCCCAGTACGACTTTGTGGAGCTCCTGGATGGCAGCAGGTTAATTGCAAGAGAGCAGCGGAACCTGGTGGAATCTGAAAGAGCCGGGCGGCAGGCGAGATCCGTCAGCCTGCACGAAGCTGGCTTTATCCAGTACTTGGATTCTGGAATCTGGCATCTGGCCTTTTATAACGATGGGAAAAATCCAGAGCAGGTTTCTTTTAACACTATCATTATAGGTAGGGGCCTTCTTCAAAGCATCCTTTTCCACCTATAGCCTAAGCTCTGCGCTGAATAGAAAGTAAATCATCGTTACCAGACTTGAGCGATGTCTCGGGTGATAAAGCACGGGTAAAATGAACACATTGTCAGTTGCTCATTGGTGACTGTACAGCAAGCCCTAAAGCTCTGTAAAATATACTATAAATTACTGTGGGGAGGAAAAGCACCTCAAGAGAACACTTTTAAAACTCTGCACTAGAAGTATCACGGCTTTAAGTCAGTATGCTGCAGATTATCTTATATAAATGAATCGATTTGCAGGTTCTGGAGTTAGCTGTCCATAATTACTTCAACACCTAACTAAAATGAACAGAGTGACCACTTCTAAGAGAGGCGGGCATCTCACAAATGCTCCCTCTTGTCTCTCTCCTTCAGAGTCTGTGGTGGAATGCCCCCGAAATTGCCATGGAAACGGAGAGTGTGTTTCTGGAACTTGCCATTGTTTCCCAGGGTTTCTGGGTCCGGATTGTTCAAGAGGTATGCAAGTCAGATTCCCTTCCTAAGCGAATAAGCCGTAGGAATACATCCAATTGAGAAAACATAGCAACGAGGGAAAGGGAAGGGGTGGGAAAGGCGCATAGCTGCTTGTTCGTCGGGAGGCTCAGTGGAGAGCGTGGCTGTTGATCCCTTCTGTCATGTGTTATTTCACAGCAGCCTGTCCCGTGCTCTGTAGTGGCAATGGGCAGTACTCCAAGGGCCGCTGCCTGTGCTTCAGCGGCTGGAAGGGCACCGAGTGTGACGTGCCGACTACCCAGTGCATTGACCCGCAGTGTGGGGGTCGTGGGATTTGCATCATGGGCTCTTGTGCTTGTAACTCGGGATACAAAGGAGAAAACTGTGAAGAAGGTAAACATGTCAATATTTACCAAACCCTTCTTGTTATCTCCATAAAGAAACAGATTAAATCTGTAATCTCCGGTTAGGCAAAGGCATCTCTCTCACACATGCTTCTTTACGAAAAAGCAATTTTTATTTCCATATTTATGAACGCATTGTTCCATTAACGTTTTAACTAATAAAAAGAACAGATACCAAAGAGCCCTTTTGCTCTGTTTCTGTAGCATGAGTAATCCTTTTTTTTTTTTTTAAATCTCTGAGAAAGTAAGCAAGCATTTGTGTCTTAAATCCCAACAAAGGACTGGCTTGTTGTTGTTTCTTTTTAGCTTTTTGCATTGATGCTGACTTCCTTGACATCTCTGGAAAGTAGGGACAGTTGAATGGAATGGAATGAATAAGGACAACTTAGTGGATTTGTCCCACCACTGTATGGGAGATGAGAGACGAGACACTAGGCTGTAAAGTGCAGTTAAACTGGTTTGCTTTGGTTTGGTTTGCTTTTCTTCCAGAAAGCAAAAAAAAAGAAAAAAAAAAAGCACTATTTCCGTTCTCCAATCAAATTGATTGTATTGATCTGGACTCACAAAGTAATGCAATTAAGTCTCTGGAATTAAATTTTCAGGCCATTGACCGTACAAGTGTAAAGTTTTATTGAGTCAAATTGCTAAATTAAATCTCATCTTCTAAAGCACATTAAAGTGAATTAAGAAGGATAGAGTGTGCAACTCATTTATTTCTCGAACAATCTGAGGAGCCCACGCAGCTGTCAGTGCCCGGTGGTCACGGAGAGGGTCATTGCGTACAGGGTCTGTTCTCGAAAAGGCAGTCGTTATGGCCCTGCAGAGGCACAACACGGAGCGGTTGTCTTAGACCTCCAGAACGTGTTCGTCTAATCTGTGAAAATGACAAATCCTTGCAAGGGTCTCAGTTACCTAAATGGCGCTGGGTTGGTTCTTAAAACTTGGTCCAACTCCCTGCCTTTTCAGAGACAAGTTCATGAGAGTGGAGGATAGATGTTTGATTATCTAAAACATTGATAGGAATTCAATTAAGAGTTGATGCTTTATCCCGCATGAACTAGGATATCTTTCATCTTTAATAAAATTGTTCTCTTCTCTTGACACTAGCGGACTGCCTAGATCCTGGATGTTCTAATCATGGGGTGTGTATCCATGGGGAATGTCACTGCAATCCAGGATGGGGTGGCAGCAACTGTGAAATACTGAAGACTATGTGTGCGGACCAGTGCTCGGGCCATGGGACATACCTTCAGGAAAGCGGCTCTTGCACTTGTGACCCAAATTGGACTGGCCCCGACTGCTCAAATGGTGAGGTCAACTAATACCTTACGATCAAGTATTTACCGTAATTTAATTAAGATTTGGGGATCTATGACTTCTTCAGGCACATTTGTTTAAACTTTATTACATTACCAAATGATTATTTAAAGATATAAATGTATGAAGGAATGAATTAGTTACTCCTTATGAAAAGGAAATAAGCTTAGGTAATTTATTATTAAAAATTCACTCTTTATTATTGGCAAGCCTTGTCTTTCATCTGCATAAGACAGCCCTATCTTCTTCAGTCTCACTATATGGAAATACTGACTTACATGAGTATGTATGTAGTCTATCTACCTTTTAGGGGTGGGTCAAGGCTTTGTTGAGACAGGGCCTCATGTAGCCTAGGCTGGCCTGGGCTGGCCTCAGACTTACAACGGAAAAGAGACTGGCCCTTGTACTCACAAACCTATGCCACCATGCCTAGAAATTCAGACACTTTAGGGGATAAGCAAATACTCTGCAATTCATAAAACAAAGCAGACCCAACAACAGAAGACTGAACATGATCACACTGAAGCATGAATGAAGATGAGAAGGAAAGCCACAGTAATCTTATTCACTAGTATATGGACACGTGCACATACTCTGGTATTACAGAAACGGACATTGTACAAATTGGTACTTATGGTACTGGCTGATTTTTTTTTCAAATTGTTTGCTTGTTTGTTTGTTTGTTTTTTGTAATGCTGGTTACAAATCAGGAACTAATTCCATGATATTCCCAGTCATTAGTCACAGAGTGTGAGAGGATGCCATTCACCCTAGAAGATGACAGTTTTAATTGGGAGCACGTGAAATAATTAGACGCCAATCTAATATCATACCAAGTGTTATGTGGAGTAATTTGCTAAACTCAGAGGAATAATCCCGTCTTGGCAAATATTGAAAATTTTCACAGGGATGTCTATGAACACTTCTGCCTCCATTTAAACTCCGGGCGGGGCAAGTAAAGGGACCATTTGTGACTGAGGAAAATGTTAGAGAGTGTCTGAGGACTCAGCTGTGAAGTCTGACGCATGTGTTCGTGGCCAAGTGTATTGCGTAGGTCTTTAGTCTTTAGAAAATTACTGTTGTGTCTCAGCTCATGAGAGGACTTTGCAGAAGTGTGGACCTGAAGAGAGGGCAGGTAGTTTAGAATCGATAGAAATGAAAAGTACATATACGAGCAACATTTGAAATAAACAAGACTTAATGAGAAAATAAGATACAGTAGTTTGGTGAGAAGAGTTGAAATTCCAAAGCAGGGAAAAACCATTGTCCATATTAGTATCTAAAATAGACCATGGGATCAGGAAAGAGAGACACAGTAGAGGCGGGTTGAGATTCATGGGAAAAAGAGAAAATGAAGGATACCTAAACAAAAACAAATATTTGAAAAGGAGAGGAAAAGGAATGAGCAAAACGAAGGAGGAGAAAGGAGAATAGATTTTCCCAGCTGTGCTGCATAGAGCGTTCTCCAAAACCTAGGTAGCCGTAGGCAGCGTCTCTCTGCTCCTCCTCCCGCCCCTGGATCTCCCACTTTATGGATGAACTTCAAACATGCGGGTCCAACTGTTCAGGTTCAATCAATCTTTGAGGTTTTTTTTTCCCCCTTCCAGCTCTGGATACCAAACTTAGGACCTTTAGTATACTGGGACAACTGCGCTTTACCCCTAACTATGGATTCGCCTGTAGATTGGTCATTCAATAGCTGTCTGTGGGTAGGGCAGCATCTTTATAAAGTAGGGCGCATGGTACCATTACTTTACACTTTGGTCGTTAAGTTCAGATGCTCCAGCTGAGCAGTGCACATAGAGTAAAGCCTCGGGCACAGTGCTACAGTTGATGCTGGGGTAGTGCCGGGAACATTCGAAAACAGTAGTGTCCTGGAAACAAGCTGAAGAAACTTTTCTATACGCTGATATGTAATAGTCTCACAAAGTTTCTTTTCAACCCAAGAGTAGATGTTTTCCCATCTCTCCTCCTTTAGTCTCCCCTCCCACAGTCCCCCTCCCTCTCATTCCCCCCCTCAGCCTCCCCCTCCCTCAGGCTCCCCTCCCTTAGTCCCCCTCCCTCTCATTTCCCCCCTCTCTCCCCTCCCTCGGTCTCCCCCTCCCTCAATCCCCGCTCCTTCAGTCCCCCTCCCTCAATGCCCCTCCCTCAGCATCCCTCCCTCAGTCTCCCCACAATGTTTATCAAGCATGAGTGCCTGACACTAAGTCTATATTTGCTTGGTTTGTCCAGTTCTCTTAAAATACATATTTTAGTCAGATAGTGATGGCACATGCCTTTAATCCCAGCACTTGGAAGGCAGAGGCAGGTGGGTCACTTGATTCAGAGGCCAGCCAGGTTTACAGAGTGAGTTCCAAGATAGATACAGAGAGACTCTCTCTTGAAAAAAGCAAAAAAAAAGTGGGGAGGGAAGAAAACAATATTTTAATCATAAGAATCAAAGTAAGCATTCAGTTATTTCAGATTTTTTTTACCTACTTAGATTTCTAGCTCCTGTACTTTTTTTAAAAAAAAAAAATGCATTCCACAAAGACAATGCAGTTGAGTTTTATAGGGATGCTTACTTGAGGAGTGAAGGTTCTTGGTCCAGGTGTGTCCTTGCTCGGAGCACAGGTCTAGTAAGGTTGGTGTACAGTAGCCCTAGGTGAGATGTGGTCAGTCCAGTTCGCTTCTTGGAATGCTCACTGTCCTTGTTCCTTAAAATGACTAAAACTGCCATCCATCCTGATAAAATCATCTTGCCATGACTAACAAAAACAACAAATAAATGTTCATTCGAAGATTGGCTCTCCACACCCCCTGTATTGTGCTTAGGTTTTATATCGTCCATCGCTGATACAATTGCTTTATAGCTGAGAATCTAAATAAAATTTCTGTCTAGACGTAAAAGAAATAAAATAAAAATCTAAATAAAAACTAGAAACTGGGTGGAGATCTTTGTTCTGTTCAACTTCACATCCTCAGCCCAAAACAGAAATGTAGCACATTAAACTCAGTGTATAGAATGAATAAGAAATGAAGTGCTCTTTTGCAGAATAAGATTAAACGTAGAAAAACAGCAAGCATAATTATCAGCTGTGAAGACAGAAAACTTAAGATCAGTAGCAATGCTCTCCAAGGGCCCGTGCTCACCCTGGAATGCAGTGGGCCTCACGCCTGCCCAGCTCTGACTGCTGTGTACCTGATATTTACAGCTTATCCAAACATTATCGTTCACTTACATATGTGGCCAAGCATTTACTAGCAATGTAAATCTAAGGTTTGAACTAAATGAACCCGAAAGGAAAACACTGCCAGCTCCTTCTTTTGACACTGTGAAAGTGACCTTCAGGTATCTAGATACAATAAGAGAGTAGAATTTATAACCCAAAGAACATTGGGCGAAGCTATTAAAGAAGAAGAAGAAAAAAATGAATTATTTTCATGATGAAGTGAATAGGTTTGAAAGCAAGAGGCTCCCTCTGTCTCCATCAGCAGCGTGTCCATTAATTAGCCCTTCAATTCCACTTCAATTAAATTAACTCTAATTAATAAGTTCATTACAAAGATTGACGCACCTTGCTCAAAGCCGGTGTGTTAAACGCTGATAAACAACTTCACCCTAATGAAGAATTGATTCGATTGAATAAAAGGGGGACCTCCAAAACGCCTTTCCTCATGCTGGGTTGATGTGATGTTGGTCCGAAGTTAATCAAACCGTCTTGGTCTCTTAATCAAAACTTTAATTCAAAGGAGATAGAAAAACATGGTATCGGGGGCACAAGGGGTGTGCGGAGACACAACTCTCTCCCAGAGAATGTCCCGAGCGTTCTTTATAAGAAATGTTACAGTTCTGATAATGTATTACTATAGTGTCAAAAGTAGATGAAGATGAGGATGAGAATGGTCCCCAGGAATATCATTTGGGAACCAAATCATCAGTGTGGGAATGGGTGTTGGTGATGATATAAATACTTTTAATTGTAAAAAAAAAAAAAAAAAAACATGGCCGCCATTTCTTTTCTGTGTGTTACAAATGACTTTGAAGTGAAAATTAAAACTAGAACCATTGTTTTGCAGTCTTAAGACAAAACCCATACTTAACTTTATAGAGAAATAACAAAAACCCATATATCCTTCAGAGTTCCTCTCCTTCCCTTTCTTTCTCTCTCTCCATTAGACCTAGTTATGTAAAGCTCTTAAGAATGCTTTCTTTTTAAAAGTGACTTCAGACATCTGAATACTTTTTAAGGCTTAATCTAGTGTTATGCAATCCGAAGGCATTTGGTCATTGTGCGCCTTTCAAAAATTCCAACAGATGAAAATCTTTGTTTTTCAAATGACAGAGCCGATGTGTGTATATATGTTATTAAACTGGTTTTCTATTATGTGAGCTAGGCAATTTGTAGCTGTCAAGAGTAAAATTTACTAAATAGGAAAAACAGCATTTTCTCTTATTTAACCAGCATGCCTTCGTGTGAGCAGGCTAATGTACTTTCTGTAAGAAGTCTCCTTCTAGTTTCTGAATATTGAAAACAATATAAGCCCTGGCTTTAGCAATCAGCCCTTTTCATTTCCCAGGAACTGGATGAGACAATTCCTGTTAAATACTTGACACACTGTGCTAACTCAAATATCATTTTGGTGTGCTTGGTCTTTTTCTTGGGTACCGAGGGGGTAGCCTTATATATTTATATAGGACAATTCTATCTACATAGTATTTTGTAATTACTTATAGACCAAATGTATATGAAAATATTTTGTAGATACGTATAGATAAAGTAATTTTCCCAAACAATTTTCACGTGTGTTCTGTGCACCCACAACCACAAGTTAAAGGAGATTAAAGAATATCAAATCCTACCATTCCCCGTTGCCACTCATCGATGCCAAGATTGACTTAGTGCACAGCATAATGACCTTGCTTTTCACTTTGACAAATGGAAGATGTAACTCCTAATAATTCTCCTTCTCACCCACAACCCGTTCTTTTCTCTTGCCCGGACTCCTCTTTTTGCAATACAGAAATATGTTCGGTGGACTGCGGCTCACACGGTGTCTGCATGGGGGGCACCTGTCGCTGTGAAGAAGGCTGGACAGGCCCAGCATGTAATCAGAGAGCTTGCCACCCTCGCTGTGCCGAACACGGAACCTGCAAGGACGGCAAGTGCGAGTGTAGCCAAGGATGGAACGGAGAACACTGCACGATCGGTAGGCCAACCAGACTTCTAGTTAGCTACCTACTGTGCTTTCTGTTCTGTGCTGAAACCAAACCCTGACTTATCTCCATGATAGATAAGCAGTCTGTCACCAGACTCCACCCCCTACCCTTAAATGCTTTTCCCTGTCGTCTATTTACTGCAGAAGAGGTCAAATTCTTGGATGTTTTTCGGATTGGAAGAACCTCCCCTCTTCAAATTCTCTTTCATTTTCTTTATGAAAAAAGAGATTTATTGTTAAGTACTGTCTACATTTAACAATGCTAATTCACTTCTTGTCAGAGAAACATGCCGGAGTATGCGACATAATTATTTGTTATTTGTTGCTTAGTATGATGGCCACAAAAACGGACTCACATAAAGAAATGTCCATTGGTTTCTAAGCCATGCATTTTGGTCAACTGTGATGTAATAGGCACGTCACCCACAGAGCGCTCACCCAGCCACTGCAGCATTGTGTCACATTAAATACTGACTGCTAGGGTCCTATCTTGATATCGCACTTCCTAATAGCAATCATACTTTCTACTTTACATATATTTTTTTTAATTTCCCAAATACCTGGGCTTGCTAATCCCCATAGATTCTAGTGTCATCCTTCTGAGGCTTTTGGTACAGTGAATTTCTACCAAGGAGGTTTGAGTCCCTTTTTTTTATGGCTTTATATTGCAATATCATTAGAAGTAAACTAAAATAAACCCAAGCATAGCTGATATATATGCCTGATATTTCCTCAAATATGGTGATGTTCACAAATGCCTGTAGGGTGGATAAAATATTACCCATAGCTTTCAGACTAAAAGGGGGAAAAAGCGGTGAGAAGGGTTGTATCTAACCAACACTTAATGTGGATTCAAGAGAATCTAGAACAAATTACCGCCTTTTCAACACATGCAATATTCCCCTACCCTTCAAGTTGCAGGATTAAAATGCTCAACTAATAACGTACATTAAAAGGTAAAGTGAGTCATAAGTTTCTACCTCACTTTGTTAAAAATCACCATCAAAGATTATACGTGCCAGGCTGACAAAACTTTCAGAAGGTAAGGCACCATGTTTTCTCCACTATTTTTTGCTCAGCAGGTAAAATTTTGATGAAGCTATCTGGGATCGTGTCAGTAACTTAATGTATTCTTCCAATGTGTATGTATGATGCACTTCTTATTTTGCTTACAGGAATTGGACAGCAAGAAAGTTCATCATGGGAAAATTGAAATCACACATGTGTTATAAGATTGTCACATGCACATAACTCCCACTCCTGACCCCACACAATTAAAAGTCAATCTTTTTTTTAAGTTAGCACAATCCTGTCTTTACCAACTTTGTGTAAGTTTTTTTTTTTTTGCAATTTTGTTGGTATCCCTGAAATATGTTTCAAGGGTCCCACTGTACCCCTATGTTTGGTGATCTCCCTTGACTGCTCTTTCAAGGGTCCCACCACACCTCCACTTTTAGTGATCTTCTCTAAAGACTCTTGGGACTCAGAGGTGATTGGATTCATGACTGTAGTTTACAGTGAACAGAAAGAAGGAAGGATGCATCAGAGTCTGGAGTCCAATGGAGCCTTTCTCCATGTTGAGATGCATCATTATGTACAGAATTTCTGCCATGCAAAGACCCTTCGAAACTCATGGTCCAAGGGTTTAGACTTGAGGAGCTGTCTTCTGTTCGCCATGATCACTGACATCTCAGACTCTCAGAAGAGCAAGCGTTTAGGGCTCCTTCTGGACTCAGAACCTGTAACAGTTTAGGGAACATTTACATTTTTAGATGCCACGCAAGACCCAACCCCACCAGCTTCTAAACATCCCTTCTGCACCTTCACTGGTACAAGACTGTCTGGGGTGACTTGCTGACACTGGGGAACGGTTCTGTCTGCTGAAATCATCCACAAACATCGGTATTCATAACTCTTGCCCAGTGCCCATCCTTGCTCTGATGTAGCTCTCCCTTCTGTTGTCTGTGAGGCTTCTTGGGCAGGGCCCACAGCAGGCTCATGAAGCTACATTAAAGCAGAAAACAGTTGACAAGCAGGATTTCCGTGTCGTTCTCTGGATACACAAAGAACAGTACAGTGCCCTTTTGTCCAAACAGCTCTTATTCAGAATCCCGAGTCTTCCCACAGCAGAAGCAAGACGACTTCACTCAACTTCACAAATTAATTCTAGCTAGGAGCAAAAGAATTCTATCTCTCACTATATATCCTAGGAAAACCAGCAGATACACGTGCATAGCTTTAAGAAGTTAGAAATGTACCAGAAAGCTACAATAAACACAAATAACTTGTCACCCAGTAGCTACCCAGTAAGCTACTTCCTTGCTGGCCTATAGTTACCAGTTTCCTGTGGATACGTTCTTCCAAAAAGTTTCCTAGTTGTTTGGAAACAAACAGGATTATAGTTAGCACTGGGTCTTTTTATTGCCGTTGAAATGTTTCTTGCATTGTTGGTTGACAATTCTGTTTTCTATTATTTCCATTAATTGTGTTCCTTTATGCTCCAGTACAGGAAATAAAGGACCTACTTGGATATGAATCTTTAAAAGCTGTAGAGCCCCTTCAGGGCTGAGCATATAGCTCTGTGGTAAAATGTTTTCCCAGCATATGTAAGGCCCTGGGCTCAATTCTCAGCAGCGCCAAAAAGAAGAGTGTAGAGATCTCTTTAAGTCCTACTTTGTTCCTTCATGCTGCTTGAATGGTTCCAGTTTTGCCCTTCTTCTGTCTGCTTCTGTGCATGCCACAGTGAAGCCCAAGGGCTACGGGTGAGCTGTTGGCAAGGCAACCAGGAAGCGGTGGAGCACTTCCCCATTTGGGACGGTTACTGTTCCTCTTAGTTCTAACATGTACCTGGCTGAAAGAAACTGTCATCTTACGAGCGACTCCTCATATAAATCAGCGAGATTTTCTTTTCCTCTCTCCATTCTGTGTGTCATTCCATAGAATACAAGGAGGGAGGTTAATTGAAAGAGAGGTAGAGGAGAAATCAAACAGAAGCAAACGTGGGTTCTCGATAGAAAACAAGAGTATTCATCGGTCGCCTGGTTGTCTTCATAAACTGGGTTCCTGCCTTCCTAAGATCTTGAGCATGTCTTGGGCATGTTGGTAGTATAAGAGTTGAACGCAGAATACTCACCGGACATTGGCTCTCGCTCAGAGGGTCCCATGCTGATAGTTTTATTAATGTGATCGTATCTTCCTCTCATTACAAATGATGAGTTCCGCAAAGTGGGCGTGTTCATCTACAGGGCTTGGGCCAAGCCCTCCTTTCTTGGGTTACGCATTTATTAGCGATGCGTGCAGATGAAAAGTAAAGCAGCAGGAGACTGATTTTCAGGAATATTGTCATTAAAAGGGACATCTTTGTCTCCCCCCCCCCACCCCGAAGGCACTTGGGAATGTTGGGCCCTTTTATGAATAAAGAAACAAAGGGGCTTTTAATGAAAGAGCCACATCGATACAGGCAGCAGTACTTGTCATTAACACGGTTTGACAGTAATAGCCCATAACACTAGTGTAGCCCCGGATTGTAATAACAATCGTGTTAGGCTGTAGCTCATCCGCAGGTGGGAGGATTGTCCTACACGTGTCCCATGTTTGTTTCTCATGAGATAGGAAGCATGTAAGGATAGCGTAGAGGACCCCAGAAGCAAGTCAAAAAAATATGGACTAGGATTAAATATCTTATAAGCAATAATTGGCATCATTTGAGTATCACGTGGCTTTCGCGATATTTAAGAGGATTAAACGATTGCACTCTGTGAGGGTTGATGTGAGTCAGGTTTGAAACTAGTATCTGAGAAGTTCAACTCTGTAAACTGGGAGGGACTGGTGAGTTTTGACCAGACTGAGTGAGTTTCTTTCACCATGTTTAACTGGAATAGACTTAGAACCCATTAACATGTGAAGGCAACTCGGTCGGTTGGTTTGGTTCAGTCTCCTGGCTCAGGTGAAAGAAGAGAGAGCCGTCTACAGCCTGCCTGTACCTCCACTTAAGTGGCCACAGAAAACAACGTAAAAATCTTGTCTCCTCATCTTCTGCATGTTGCTTATTAGCGGAGCGCAAAGCCAACTGAGTGTCCTGAGCAGTACGAAGTCCTAATTGCCTCGTTTTGAGCATTCGTCAATCTATAACTCCCACAAGGGCTTTTCTTCTTAGCATCCACTGAAAAGATTTCTCCCTTCATTATCCATTTATGTCTATCTGAGTGCACTGGAGACTGGAGATGAGATTGAGTCCTGAAGAGGCCATAGGGCTGTTTAATAACTTTTGGCTGTTCTCTCCCATGAGGAGTTGACACAAAAGACAAGAAAGCTCAGCTCTGTGAGCTCTGTAGTGGCTGAGTGTCTTCTCAAACCCATTGGTACTTTTCTCCAGGAAGCCAAATGGGAGGAAACAGGCTTATATTAGTAACAGTGAAGAGCACAGGTTGGAAAACATACATAAATCTCAGGAACAAGGCCCCTTTGAAATAGTTGAATCTCCATTCCAGTAAGCTTTAACAATCTGTCAGAATTCTGTAGGTGTGTAAGACTGGGCATTCCATGTTCTCTTCCGTGTTATTTTTAGAAGTGGGGTAGTTTTTCATTTCATCCTACCCGTTATCCCAAAGGATTTAGTCTCTTGGATCCTTGCCCTATCCGAAGGACTCTCGAGGTCGTTTGCAGTTCTGGGATGTCTTAACTGTTGACAGTTTCCGTTGACTATGCAAAGGCAGTAGACCTGAGCATGGGGTTCCCTTGCTGCCTCAGTTTCCTTTTGCCATAGGAAGGAATCATCTTCAGTTTTGAAGAAGTCCCAAGATCCACTTTGTAGACCTCACCTGCTGACCGACCCTGGTTACCTTTTACATATGAATTCACTTATCTTACCCATTAAGCATCATTGAATGGCTTCCCTATGATACGGACTGAATGCTGTCCCACTCAAAAGGCAACGTGACATTTTTTATTTAATACACATGCTCTGAATTTTTTTAGAGATGTGTCTTTAAGTCATTTCTGTGGTTCACCATGACTCATGTCTTAACTGTTGTTAGCCTCAGTTGGAGCCTTTTCTCTGATGTAGAGTGATAATGGTAGTTAATATTAATGTGAGATTTTAGAGTACAGTGTTCTGATGTCTGAAAACCTGTGGACTTGTGTCCTTGCTGAACCGTTAAGTGACATTGAGCAATTAATCCACTTACACTCTCTACATACGTATCCTCTTACGAAAACTGTGAACGTTACACACATCAAAGAATCATTTTATTTAAATAAAATCCTACCCTTTGAATTATAGCACTTACTCTAGTGCTTATAAAGGAGACTTTAATAGCTTTGAGTCTTAATTTTTTTTTTGATAAGTAGGAATGAGACAAACTGCAGCTCAGACCATGGCTTAGGTGTTGACATGGTACAGGGTCATAACCCCAGCACTCAGGAATCTGATGCAGGAGGATCAGAAGTTCAGGTCCATCCTGAGAACATAGGGAGTCACTATCTTAAAAATGTACAATAAAAAAATTGCTAAAGGCATTTACTTAAAGAGTTAACAGACTTCCTGTCATGTTATAAGACAGAGTGTTATGTCAGGGTAGATACTGGTTAATAAGAAGTTGTGTGTGTCTGGGTCAGGGTTAAAGAGTTGTTTTTGAAATCGTGTTATAAAGGAAAGGTAAGATATATCATGGTATTTTTCTTCTAGTAATGTCTAAAATATAGAGCTGTCTGTTGAACCACATTGATTTTTTTTTCATGTACTTTGAGGCAATTCAAATGGAAATTTGACCTAGGGGAAATACTCATTTTTTTTTAAGCTACAAAAGGCCGGCTATTTGTTTTTATTCTAATTCCTTAGTACACTGGGAAACGATCACTAGTGATCACAAAGACGTGCTTTGTTTGCTCAGACAAAACTTAGGTATACTGTATTCCACAAACTTGTATAAAACAGCGTGCTTGCTCTGAGGCTTTGGGATACGGAAGATGAGAAACAGAAAATGAACCGTAGCAGCTGGGGAGTTAGCAGCTGAGCAGGACAGGAGAGGAAAGGATCCAAGCCTTTGCCAGCATGGCCACATAGGCTGGTATTCCAATTCTTACCTCTGACAATAGTGTAAGACCAGTAGTTTTTAGTCAGATGGAAAATGACTTGATGGTTTAGAAAAATTAGAATGTATGAGTGCTTTGTTGGCGTTACAGATTTAGTTGTTTGGTAACTTTCAACAATTTTTTTTTGTAATGCACCTCTCGAAAAAGATAGAATTAATATAAGACCACATGGAATTTTTAAAGTATCTTTTTGTTTAAATGCTACTTGTAATCAACACACACACACACATACACATACACACACACACACACAAAGTGGGTAAGAATTACTACTATATGTGTATATACCTGTGCTCTGGGACCATTCAGTTTCCTGTCAGTCAATATTGAAGAGCAGGTAAGCAAACGATCATGCCATGCTGCCTGAGTCTTGGACCGAGCCAGCTTTACTGAGAAACTCCCTAAGCTTAAGTATCAGGGTCTCTCATCTCTGACAGCCTGTTCTGAGGCTTCACACAGGGACTTCACATAGCCATGCGTTCCTATGACCTTTATAAATCGCTAGGACCTCTGTCTCTCCATATTCCAGCTTCCTTTCTTGCCCACGTTTCCTTGTGCGCAGCAGCAATAGAGTAGGCGTAGACACTTTGACAGTTCCACCAAGGAAAAAAAATGAGCTAGGAGATCCATGAGTTTAGACGGGATGAGATAGGTTTATGGGGTATGAAATCATCTCTGTCCATGGTTGTTACTGAAAAAAAATTCCTAATATTCAGAAATATTCCTGTCGTCCACTGACTTACAAAGGGCCATATACCATCAGAGTCTGAGAGTGTGTGAAGATATTGCATGTCCTGAGGCGCCTGCAGCAGACAGAAGTGTTGGAGGAGAAATAAGACTTGGGATATATGTGGATATCTTATCATTTTGCATATATAAATCCCTTTACATCGTTTTCCCTAATTAGGATACATTGAATAGCCAGGTGTAGTGGTGCATACCTTTAACCTCGGCACTCAAGGGGCAGAGGCAGGCAGAGCTCTCTGAGTTTGAGGCCAGTCTGGTCTACAGAGTGAGTTTCAGGACAGCCAGGACTACACAAAGCAACCTTACCTCAGGGGAAAAAAAATTATGTTAGATAATAGAACTCATATGATTTCATATGTGTTGTAACTTTTTTTAGGTAAGTCATTCTCTTTGGAGGATTTTATCATGAAATTTGCCTTTATTTATGAGTTCGTCAGTGGTGAAATCATATACTTAGGAGTTTGGTGTGTCACTGAACTGTGAGCCCATTACAAAAGGGTTTCCTGTTTACATGTCAGACATACTGACATTGATGAATATAACAGAAAATATACAGAAATACTATTTGAGGAAGACAAAGCAGGTAACAGGTATCATTAATTTAGCATCTATCAGACCAGCTTGTTAGACAATAAAAAGTCCCCAGGTCTGCACTAGTGCTGAAACTTTACATGACATTACCAATGACAAATTTCAGAGTCAAACGTTTCTAATCAACAGTCTAATCAATCCTGAAAACCATGTTATACTTCACATTGAATAAAGACCACATTATCTTTCTCAACTCTGTAGACATATTACAATGTCATTGTCGTTCTGAGGAGGCACAGTGAGTGTTGTCGTGCAGTCTTAGAGAAAATGGCCGCTGAAGAGGCATGGCTGGCATTCAGTACACATCATATAGCTTTGCTGACATTTGTGCTATCCTCAACGTGAAATTTTCTACTTTTGCAGTGATTTTCCTTGTTCCAAATAATTCTTTACTTTCATACCGCACTTCATCTATACTGAGGTTATTTTTCCTAAAGAGAGTCTCCTCCCGTGTTATAAACATTTCAGCCACCACCACCCCAACTAAACTACGTCTCTACGTCTACCCTGCCCCGCCCCCTACTGTATCGTGTTCGATGTGTATCATAATGAGAAGATTCCGATGTCTCCTGTGTCTCTGTTTCCTCATTTGTAAATAAGAATACCGAGCTCGCTCCTGGAGCTGCTCAGAGTGTTAGGTGGAGGAAACGTGTAGTGGGCACAGTCCTGGCACAGAGCAAACCCCACATAGAGGCACCGTACCATTACCTCTGCCGCTGCGGTGTTTGGACTGACCATTAATGGACTGAGACCAACCAATAGTTTCTTCCTAAACCATTTCTTAGCCTTTACTCATTCCCTCTGAGAAATAGGGATGCATGCTGGGTACAAGGATTAACTCCTTCTCTTCCCAGTGTGCTGGGAGTAAAGCCAATAATGCCACAGCGATCAGTGATCTGTGTGCAGGATGGGTTGGCATGGAGCCACTAGGTATGAGGTTGATCGGAAGGACATTTTTCTAAGACTTCTGGGCAGTAATCAGGTAGGCTGAAAAGCCTTCCATGGTGTACAGCAAGAGGTCTTGTTGAGGGATGTGCTACTCGATGCTAGGCCGATATAAAGTTGGATGTGACTCCGGCAGAGCGGCTCCTGAGGGAATAGAAGAAAGCCCCCTTCTCAGCTCACCAGGCATCGTTCGTGCTCTGGAAACCAATCTGGTTTTCTGATGTCTGATTTCTTCTCTCCAGTTAACCTGAGTGTCCATCTAGGGCCTCTCCAACATCATTTTTCTCATTTGAGCCCTAATTTATTCGTTTAACAGTTTTATGTCCACTACTTTATCTTCCATAATACCTTCAACATTGATAACTTTCTTAAATGAAGCCATTTAGTCTCTGTGCCACAAGTGAAAACCCGCTTTCTCTGACCTCTTTAAGAGATGGGCACCCTCTTTCATTAAGAAGCCAGTGCTGTCTTTACTCCTTCTCTGTACTCTAAAAGGTGTATCAGAGATGTTCGTGTTTCACCATTCCCTCCCATGTCACTTCTGTGAGGAAGGGAAGGAATGGTGGGTGTCTCTCTGCGCTGGGAGCTGTCTATTCTGGTGCAATTTATTTCACCTTCGAGTGGTTCTTCTCTCTGCCATATGAATCACTCTTTGTTTTGTTTGGACTTTTCTTCACATATCCTGATCTCATCACAAAAAGCCATGGAGCTGCAGGTTCAACGCAGTGATGGCCAGGATTGCAAACAGTGGTAGGGTTGTGCTTTCTGTCCATGTCTTTCGTGTATTGGTCTGTAACCTGCTGACTGAGAGTGCGCTCAGCTAACGGAAACTGATTCTGTGGTTCTGATGGAACCTGATTAAGAGAGACTCCATGTTTCCGACCTGGTTCAGCCTCAAATGCTACATGTCAAAGGGGTTGACTCACTTGATTTCCACTTTTATAATCCGTACCCATAAAGCAACAGAGTTGTAATAAATTTACTTTCTTCTTTGAATGTTTTTGAAATATATTACATTAATTCCCATAGTGTTCCATTCTGTTCTGCCCTTCTGCATCATTATAGACTTCCTATGTCCGATGTATATATCATGATTTAATGAATATATGAAGTACCAAATAATTAAATTATATTTTCATACCATTCAAATCCTCACAAAACAGAAGGTTAGATTTGAATCTTCAGTTATCTTGGCACCTGGCACTCTGTAGAATTTGTAAAATCACCATTTGGTGGGCTGTTGTGACAAATGTTCTCCAGTCATAGGGAAGGATTATTTCTTAGGGTACCCATTTCCTTAGCCCTAAGGATGGGGTGATATCTGAGCATTGCCAGCATTTGCTGTTGGAGTGCCCTTCTCTTCTGCCCAGTTTCACTATTTTCTGTTCCGTCCTTGATGCTCTGATTTATTAGGAGGAGACAGCGTCACCTGCATGAGAATGTCAGTCAAAAGATAACAGTGTGGCTGAGAGGTACATCTTAGTGACAGGTGTGTCGCTTAGGGAGCTGTTAATATGTTCCGTGCTTTAGGAAGGGAACATTGTGTGGGACATCTGAAAGTCAATTGTGAACGCCAGTGATTGTCCTGTGGGTGAATGTATCTGGTATTAACATACACTTTTTTTTTCCAAGTGGGTGATTTACACATTGCCTGTAAGGATGGGACATTCCAGATCTTTCAAAGAAATCTTTCTCACCTACTTTCATAGCCCCAGTATGATAAATGAATTCTATCTTCTGATAAGAGGCTATGCTCAGATTCCTCTCAAGTCTACCTCCTCTGTTAAAAGTTGGGTACCAAATTGGTACCCAAATTAAGCTTTTTCTCACCCAATTTACTGGAAGGCATCCTGGCTTCAGAAGCACCAGCTTTCAAAAAAAAAAAGTAGAAGGTTAAAGCCCCTGAGAGTTTTCTCTCATTGGGAGCAGAATAGAAGAAAATGCCAGTGATTTTTGTATTGTTTTATATTCGCTTGTGTTTCATGAAATCCGTCTCAGTTCTCAGATCTGAACAACCTTACTTCTTTTTCGTACTGTCTTCTCTGTATTTCCCACCAGAAACTGCATGGCTTCCTAGCGAGTTTCAGTTAGGGCTCAACTAGCTTTCTGTGTAGGGGTTACTGTATATTGGGAGAAACAACTTATAAATCATAAATCTTAAAGATTTGAGGGGTTTGGGACAGTGCTACTAGAGTTTGGACCCGAGATTTGACACATGCCAAGCAGGTTATATACCCCCAGGTTATATTCTCAGCTCTCAGGAGTTGTTTTAATCCATTAACTTAAATTAATTTCTCTACTGTGTCTATGATTTTTATTGACTTTAAGATTTCCATTGACTAAAGGTTTCCATTAACTTAAAGTAACATGTTCTTTGCCGTGTCTAAGATTTGTGTTCTTTCTTAAATCTCATTCTCTAGTCGTAACTCAGTTCATTTTGTTATGTGATTTTTTTTGAAAGATATTAACAGATGGAGGGGAGGAAGGAGGTTCCAACTCACTTCCTGAAGACTTGGTAACTCCAGGCTGTAATAGAAATAAGATGTCGAGAGATAGATAGACAGGACGGTTTTGTAAGAGAAGCAAACTAACAATAGGTTAATGGGAGAGTAAGATACAAACGTGCTGCTACTGTACAAGTTTGCGTGGTGACTACACACATAATACGAAAAGTCATGGGGTCAAGAGGTCAGATGGTTCAAGTATAAAAAGCTGAAGAAAGACACAGTTTTTGGGGAAGGCGACAGGATGGAATTGGGACCTAGAAGCTCCCTGGAGGTGCAAACCGTTAGGAATACCCAGAAGAAATGCAAATAACGCTTCCTAGAAGGACAAGTGTCAGACTCTCTGCTTAATAAGATGTTTGTGGCATCCAGGACCTGCTGCTCCTCCAGAAGGGAGTTAACTTAGGTAGCTCAAGCAATTTCAGAGACATCTCCCTTCCCCAGCCATAAGGGTGCACCAGGTAGGAGGAGATCCTGGAAACCTTGTTCACCCTCAGATCAAAGCACTGACCCACCAAGCAGCATGCGTTGGGGTAACATTTCTTGATCCCTAGCACTGAATAAAAGTCTACTGAGGTACACATCAGTCGTATATCATGTTGTTTTATGTACACTTGCCGTTTGGTTCTGTCCTAACACACTGGAATGTCTTTTGCAGTGTGGAGTACCTTGTTGATTTGTGTCTTTTAAGAACCTTTTAAAATCTTAGTTACCACCAAAAATCTCTCACCTAGGTGGTTTTAAAACTCAATTGGCTGGATATACAGTTGAACGAAGAGTAAAAACAACAGATATTTTCTTAAGTTTTTGCCAAGTTCGTCAGAAGCCTTTTAGTTGAAAAGTAAAGAACCATGGCATTAGGAAGGAAACCATGTGAGAAATAGTGTTCCTAACTATTTCAGGTTATGAGCAAGGAAGGGAAAGGCTATGAAGTTGCTAGGTCTTTCCCAAAACTCTACCCAGGTGACGTAAAGTGACAGGCAGCTAAGGAGGCACTAATGTGCAGTTTAAGTGATTTTTCTTATATGCTGAGTGATAGCCTCCTAAGGAAGTGGGAAAACTTGGTCACTGAGTAAAGTACTTGTTTTACAAGCATGAAGACCTGAGCTGAGTTCCTCAGCACCATGTAAGAAGCTTAGCATGGCTAATGTACCTATAATCCCAGAGAGGCAGAGACAGGAGGATGCCTAGCATTGGCTGGTCAAACAGTCTTGCCAGTCAATGAACACAAGGTTTGGATGGATGAATGGATGGGTGGATGGATGGATGATAGATGGATGATTGATAAATAGATGATTGATAGATGCTAGATTAGATAGATAGATAGATAGATAGATAGATAGATAGATAGATAGATAGATAGACAGATAGACAGATAGACATAGACAGACTAGGTAGATAGGTAGGTAGATAGATGACAGCTGAGTGATAAAGTAGATGGAGAGGTAGAGAGATAGATAGAGATGACAGATAGATTGCATGCATGCTCACCACACACATATCACAGTAGACTTTGATTTACTTTATCAGAAGGGTGAAAGAATAAAGCCCACTGCTACCCACGCCGTCTTGCTCCTCCACGCAGCGTTGAGCCTGTCTTTCCCCGGCAGACTTTGGTCCCATGCATAAGGCAGGTGGTAAGCAACTCTTTCCATCCTACGAGTTTCCTTCTCACCTGCCTCCTTGCTTGCTGGTTGCTTTCACCCTTATCTATATAAAGTTTTGTTTGTTTGGGGGTTTTGTTTGTTTTTCAATGTAGGTTTCTCTGTGTAGCCCTGGCTGTCCTGGAACTCATTCTGTAGACTAAGCTGGCCTCGAACTCACAGAGATCTGTCTGCCTCTGCCTTCCAAGTGCTGGGATTAAAGGCGTGTGCCTATATAAGTTGTTGTAAGTGCATTAGTTCTTTGAGAGTTTCAGACGCATTTTAATAGTATTCAGCCACACTTCCCTCATCTCCTAAATTTGTGTCCATTCTTTTAAACCCATCAAGACCAGTTTATGCTGCCCCAGTATTCTTAGATGTCTGTTTTTTCCATTGGAGTGTGGCCAACTTACCAGGAGCCTCACCCTTGGAGAGAACTGTCTCTCCCTTGCCCAGAGCCCAGCAGTTGTAAACAATTCCCAGGTGGATTTCCTGCCCAACTTTCACTCCCATGCTGGGATTTGGTCTGGCTTGATCTTGTGCAGGTTTTGTATGTGCAGCTGCCCTGCTGTGTCCAGAAGACAGTGTCTTTGCAGTTGTCCACTCTGACTCTCTTTCTAATCCCTCTTCTGCAATGACCCCAGCACCTTGTGAGGAGGAAGCATAGTATATATATATCCCATTTAGGGTTAATCATTTTGTGGTCCCTTGTTCTCTGCACCTTGGCCATTTGTGGCTCTCTTCTTGCACTGTCTACTGCCAATAGAACCAGGCATGGGACATGTGTTTTTTAGACAGTCATGGGAACCTACCTCATTTCAAAGGCCAAATTTTCCTATGCTGATGGCTCATCCAGAAAGCAGTGGCTCCCCAACCTTTGCGTATTTACTGTATTCACAGATAACCATGTGACTGAAACCTGCAGTTCTTCATGAGAGGGTCAATGACCCTCTCCTGTTTGAGTACGTCTTTAATGAAAGTGGAAAACAACCATCTGAAATACGGCTATCATTTCTGGGATTCAACAGGCATGTGTCTTGGGTAAATTAAGGAGCAAAGGAGGTCCTTAAATATGAATGTATTGCCAGATGTTTTTCCATTAAACTCTGTTGGTTGAGTGAAATTAGTAAATAATTACGTTGGTGGGGAACCTACTACCTCCAAATGTGATATAATGCCTTCCTTTAACAACCAAGCTTAATTTTTTCCTATACGCCAAATTAGTTTTTTAGGGCAATCTACATTGCAAATTGACCCATTTGCATTAAAACTATGCAGACTGGTTCTGATTTGTCAACACCTCCTTTAAAAAAAAAAAAGTCTTTAACATTAAGCATGGGTGGGTAAAACCATCTGCCTATGGAGCTTGCCCGCAGCTCCATCCGTTAGCACGTGAGACAGGTTACAGCTGTTTAATTGTTATGGGGCCGAATGATTCTCTTTCTATCCGAAATTAATATTTATATATGCATGCATAGAAAGCATGCGGTTAAACGTGTGATCTAATTGTGGATTAATGGCAGTAGGTATCCATTCATTAGTCCCCACATGAACAATGAGGGAGAAAAAATGCATTTCACCATCAGCGCTATGTAAGAAGAGTCCTCGGTAATGGTTATCATGAAGGCGAGTCATCTGGTCTCCATACACTGGTCCATGAAAAGGAACATGGCACCCACATAACTAGCCTAAAATAAAGAGAAAAATCTACATGGTGACTTCATATACTTTAACTCTTTCTAGTACTGCAATCCGGTGTTCTTCCGGCTGTGACCAGTATATGCCCAGGCCACACAGTGAAAGTCTAGATACTGGAGTTCATGTACCTGGGTCACCTACACTTCTGAAAAGGTTGTCTACGCTGACAGTGGTCTTCCTTTACTCCAAGATGGCGAGGGGTGAATTTAAATTTATCGCAGTCTGCTATAAAAGTTTAACAATATATATTCCATCTGCTCGGTATATTCTGTAGTGAAAATAGAATGCAAAATTCCCAGCAAGCTCACAATATACAGATAGAGACGTGCACGGAAAAGAAGCCAGTTAAAGGCCCTGGTTCTCATGTAGCTACTGCAACTCTAGCATAGACTTCTGGGTGGATTGTTTGGATACTTTAATGTGGACACTCAAGCTCATTTAGAAAATGTTAATTTACCTTTTTGAAATGAAATCAATAGTGAAGTAGCGATATGCTTTCAGTTAAAAAGCTGAATCACAATTCATTTAATATTATGTAGCTAAGTCAACAGAATTCTTTGAATGGCACAGAAGAAAACTTTTTTCTTCACACGCACACACGCACACACATACACACATACACAATGGAGTTGTGCCCCCTCATAAAACGAGCTCACTCATATAAATAATTTACGTGCCAAAGGAATATGTATTGAGCTGAAGAATGAGGGGCCCATCCTGGCATTCATAGGCCAGAGAACATGCAGTGTGCAAAGCAAATAATTAGCAGCCCCAGGTTCATTTGCTTAAAAGTCAAACTCCCCCTTCTTTCTGATTTCTTAAGATAATAATAATTATTATTGTGAAATTCATAATATATAATAGTAATAATATAATTAATCATTATTATTATAAGTTACCTCATGAGTCTGGGTTTTTCAAATATAAACTGTGAATAAGATGAATTAGTAATGCCTAGCATCTGCTACAGTGTATACCATGGGCTGAGAAATAATGGAAAGTGGTCTTCACAGAGTCACTGTATTATAAGGTAAAGCTATTAGACCTTCAGGAAACCGCAGAGAACTTCATCTGTAGCTCTTCGCTATGGGTGTACGGCTAATGTACAAGAGAACTCCAATCCAAACCCACAAAAGCTCGTCCTGAGCTCATGTGCTGAAGAACTAGCTAAGGCTGCCTGGTAAATCATTTGTAGTTGTTCATATATGTTTTTCTATAGTAGAAAATGTTTCCGTAATAAACTAATAACCATTTGTCATATAAAAATCTGAATCGTCATAGAAACAGATGAAGTAGCAGTCATTGTTCAATAATAAAATGCCATGTATTAATGAATTTTTTCAGAGAAGTGTGAAAGTTTTTTTTAGGAACATTTGAAATATATCTATTAATAGTGCTCAGAGTTTTTCAAATAAAAATGACAATTACAAAAACAAAAATATTAAAGAATATTAATTTATACCAGGAAGGGTTTGAATAGGTTAGAAACTATTGAAAAAAAAAATGTGTCCCTTTGCAAAATATAAGTTTATATCAAGTTTCTATGTCACCTGAAATTATTAGGCCAAATATTTTATACAGGCTTTAGCCACTGAACAATTTACTTGTAGAAAATTGGTAGATTATATGTGTGACTAGTGTATGCCCATGAGAAAAAGGAATAATAAGTTATGTATATACCCCTGTGGACTTTGTCACCTCAGAATCAGGACAAAGGGGCATTCTTGTTAAGTCATGTTTGAAAGAATTACGTGTCTGCATCTATACTTTTATAAATATGTTATAGTTTATCTGGGCTGAGTGAAAAAGACAATTTGATCTTTTTAATTAATGTTTTCCTGGATAAAAAGAAAACTGATATAAAAAAGACCTGTCACTCTATTCACCTAATGAGCAGTCTACAAACATTTCCTTCTTTTGAATTTTTAAATATTAATTATTAATTTAGTGAGACAGGATTTCACATCACCTAGGATGGTCTCAAACTCTGTAAGTCACAGAATACAGCTCTGAATTTCTGATAGGAGATGACTTCTCCTATGTCCTCCTGAGTGCTTGGGACTGCAGGCATGCGCCATTTCATAAAACAGCCATTTATGATTTATGTAATTCTGGAGATTGAACCCTAGACTTGATGCATCTTAGGCAAGCACACTAGCAGCTGAGCTACATTCCCAGCCCAAATTTGTCTCAAGTATTGAATTTTTCAAATACACAAAGACTAGTGACGTAGTGATTATAAGGTAACCCCTGATCTATTCGGAGCAAATCAGTACTTCCTTCTGATTACTATTCTCTTTGTTTCTTTGTTTCTTTGTTTCTTTGAGGTAGGGTTCTTCTATGTAACTACAGCCTTCCTGAAACTCACTATGAAAACCAGGCTGCCCTTGAACTCACAGAGATCCTCTTGCCTCTGCCGCCCGAGTACTGGATTAAAGGAGTACACTTTTAAAGGTGTTTAGCCATCTGTATGAAACACTGAGGTTCTTGTTTCAGCATCTCAAATAACATAATTCTTGACATAAAAATGTATTGCTCACATGTGTATGTTCTGTGGCTTGAACTTGGGGCCTTACACACAGTAAACATGGGTTCTCCCACTGAACTGCCGCCCCAGCTTGTACTTTTGAGGGCATCCTGGGAATTGAACCCAGGGCCTTGTCCACAGTTAGCATATGCTCTACAGAGAGCTACACCCTCATTCCATATAAGATTTTTATTAACATTAGCAATGCTCTCCAGCTACTTTCATTTTTCCATATCAGAATACTAACATATGCCTGTTCTTCCCCCACCAGTACCCTCACCGCCTTGAATCTACAGAATCCTAAGCTGGGTTTTCCCTTATGTCATTCAATAAACCCAAGGACTGAGAACTAAAGGAGACATGTGTTGGTTAACATGTTTTTGTATATGATCCAGCGGAAGGAATCGTGCCACATGCCAAGACTATTACAAAGCTCGGCATAGTGTGTGCCAGACGATAGCTTCTTTTGTGACAAGTTCTGCATATGTTGACATCAGTGTTATCTGGGCGGGCATTCTGAGTACCCTCATTGTAAAGATATAGTCCTCAGTTGGTCACATGCTTCTAAACTGGAGGAAATATCAAATACTGTCCTGTAGGAGGCCCTGTAGCTAATTCACTGTGGCCCTTTAATGATAATGCTAATCTTACAATACTGTGGTTAGTCTCAAAGCATCTTTTCTCTGTGATCTGAATTACTATAGCCTGGTTTAAATCAGGAAGTGATTATTTTGCTCTGCGGGAATGTTTTGTTTTAAAGTAACATTCCAAACCAAATCATAGTGATTTTCCTGGGTAGGTAACATGAGGAACAATATATTTGTCCAGAAAATTCATATGCCAAATTTCCAAACTGAAACAAAAAGCAAAGGGAGGGGGAAGAGAATGAATACTCAAACTGTCAGAGATCTTTGAGGCAGGTCTTCATAAGGATGCCAGTTTTGGAGAGTCAATGGTCTCTAAGAAAGCACGCTATGCATAGATGCACCCAAGCTATTTTTCTTTATATGACACCATCTCACACTTACTGGATGTTGAAATTCAAATTCATTGGCTTTCCTAGATGGTGTGGAATGCTTTTCCCTAATCTTAGAATAAAAATTCTGGGGATTTTTTTTTTTTGGTAAAGCATATTTTAATGGACCTATGTAAACTCTTAAGACTATAAAATTATCTTACGGTGTTTAAAATGATGTCAGTATCATAATCCTTTATGATGTAGTAATCAGTAATAAAACAACGCAGTGAGTACCAATTAAGGAACATCAACTCAATGGGTATGCAGCCTGCACGCTGATTTAAACGGTTGCTGATTGGAATAAATGGATTTAATATGTACTTATTTGCAGACGGTAGCTGCTCTGTCACCCTACTAGGACTGGCGCATGAATAATCTAAGAATGATACTTACTTACAACTTTAATGAGATACTAATGTGAATCATTTTTTTTAAATCTGCATTTTAGAACATTATAAAGCACACAATGCTAGATACAAGATCTGCCCTCGACACCAAGGACTTTGCAGTTAGAGCCAAAGCGAGGAGTACCTCCTTGCCTTACCGTGCATCCATCTGACTGAATTAACCTCTTCTGAAGATAGGCCCCTAAGAGCTGACTGTTGTCGTTAAAGAGAGAAATATTTCCAGCGTTCTCCATCCTCTACTGCCTGTGTCTAACTTAAACCTGAGAGTCAATTCAGTAGTCCCGGGAAAATACCGTACAATTTAACATGTTCCAACCAAGCACACGGTCGACGGCAGAAACAGTGGGAATCATTCCTAACCAAACACATCAGCAGCTATGCACACACAGACACTTTCTGTTTTCCCTCGTGAGCTACTTAATATACATGGAGCCAACGTGGTTGCCTTCGTTCTTTCTCCGTGTTTATGAGAATCGGCGTGATAGTGATTGAAATCAATATCATGCCAAGTCAACTTTTAGACGTCCATGTTCCTCCACAAAGAAGATGTGTGTATTCTTTGACCTCATTTTTTTTTAAAGTGAGCAGCCTTCCTTGCTTATACAGCTGAGCAGGTCCTCCTGGTACAGCGTTTATAGGTCAGCTGAGCTGCTTCTGTCCTTGTCTTCACTCCTCTGGGTTGTATGTGTATTTTTACTTGCCTGCCTACTGGTTTCAAGACTGCATGCTACAGCAGTTCTTAGCCGAAAGCTGTAAAGGTCCTCTCACATCAATACACGGCAGTATCGCTGGGTTAGTGGTTCAGGTTAGCTTGTGTTCAGTCTTCCTTTCTTCTGCAGTGATGAACTAATGCTTTTCACTTTGTCAGACATTCCCTTGACCAATCCCAAAAGATGATGTACATGTTCTGTCTCACACAGGTACACAGTCCCGGGTCCTCTGAGCTGTAAATGTGACTGGCTTAGTCAGAATGGGAACCCTGGGTACTCAGAGATCGCCTGACTGGGGTTTTGCCTTTGCCGGTCACCAGCAGTTTCATCCTAGACAGGTTAATCCCCTGGCCTCTGCCTGCATCACTTTGCCAATAAAGTGTAAAAGATAAAGATGCTACCTCTTAACTCGCAGAAGAGTGAAAACGCACCAGCTAATGTATTGTAAATGCTTAGCATAGTTTTCACGTATAATTAACAGTCAGTAAATGGCAGTTACTGTTAACACCCTCATGTGTAAGTGGATTAGGGTAAGGGGGAGAAACATATGGGTGACAAAGAAGGGAAAGATTTTTAAACTGGGTAATACACACTTTCTCTCCTTTCCCAACAGATAACTTCTCCATAGAACATACAGAAGCCTTCATAAGACATGTATTTAATTGCTTTTTGTAACACATGTTAAAACTATATGGACCAGGCAACAATAGTACATTGATTATCCCGATGCTAATGGGAGACTGTTTATGCATTAAGTCACATACATCTGTACAATTCATCAAAGCTGTAGATTTTGATGACAGCCCTTAAATGAACTTGCAAGGTGATGTTGTACCTCCCTAATCAGTAAGGAAGCAAATGCAACCTGTGAACAAATGCTCTCAAAAGGCCTTAGGGCTCAGGCTCACGACTAAGCGGGAAGGTAGCAGAACATCTTATCCACCGCTGTGTGTCTTTCTTGAAACAGTGAGAAGGCTTAAAAAGAAAACGAATTCTCTTTTAAATGACACCGGAAGAAGTGTGTGCAAAGATTGCAGGGCCAGCCCTTTGCTTTGCTGATATTGAAAGCATATTGGCCAGTTATACAATGACAGTACTTCTGATGAGTCCAGCCTTTCATACCCTCGGGCTTCCAGTTGTTGCCCGCCATTGTCAGCAAGTAGACTAGAGACCCCTAGTGAATAGACTTGAAACCTGAACAGTTGTTTTGCTTGCTGTGTCCCAGGGGCATCTGTGCAACTGGATGTATTTTGAAAGAGAGACAGTTAAAGCCAGGAATTAGCCAGAGCCTTGAAAGGCGTCTGTATCCTGACATTTCAAGGAGACCTTTTTTGAGGGTTAGTTAATCTTCACTGTCAACGTGGCTAGGCTAGACCGAGTCACTAGGAAATTGAGGCAACTTCTGTGTTGGACTGTGAGGGCCTTGCCAGAGAGGAGGACTAAGAGCGGAATGACTGCCCTGAATGGCACCAACATGGACTGGGAACTTGAAAGAATACAAAAAAGAAAGCCAAGGGGGAGGGGGCAGGTGAGTATCGATAGTCCCCTTTCCCTGCTTCCTGGCCACCCACGATGTAAACTGCCCCTCCAAAGTACCTCTGAAAGAGGAAGCTAAAATGAATCATCAAATCCTTTAAGTGGCTTCTGACTGGCATTTTTGTCACATCGATATGTAGCTAACTCATACACTGCCTTGGCATTATTCAAAGGAGCCTTGTGGAAGACATCTAAAAGAAGGTGGCGCTGTCCCCATGGCTCTAGTAAAGATTCACGTCCTTAGGTCAAGAATGGGTGCAAGGTCCTTCTGATCCACCTGCAGCAATACATACGTACTGGAGAAAGAGATGGCTTCATGACAATGGTTCTTAGCCAGTCTGGAGCCAGGCAGCCCACTGTACACATGCCTGCACTCAGTCACTCTTTCTCATCTGTATTTGCTGTCTCAGTTACACTTACATCTGAAGATTAAATACATGAATAATATAAGGTTCTTGGGTGAATGCCATAAACTAAGCCTTTTTCTTACCTTCAAGATGCAAGGTTGGGAAGAGAACACCCCGTGTGTGTTCTTAGGTCATTCTGGAACTGGTCTAAACTGAAAATCCGGCTTGGGTCAGAGGTAGAAACCTAGGAACTGTTAATATACCTGCCAAGTGCTCGTAATATACAAGGCACTCAGAAGCAGAGCTCAGAGAAGGATCTAGAATTGTCTTTGACAATTGGTGGTATTGGTGGTGTTATGTGGTTTTCACAATCCATCTGTCACCATTTCTCTTGGATATAAAACCCAAAATAAATCTTGAGAAATGATCACCCTATAAGAAATATGGAAATACTCTCATTGTGTTCCATGTGGATCCTCTTAAAAGATAAATACTCTAAATGCCAAGGAAACTATTTCATGAATAAAACATAATAATAGCCTTTCTTAAATGACTAGCCCACACACCTATAAGAAAGTTCCATGGGGGGGAGAGAAAGACCTTAAAACTTGACATAAGTAGTTGGTATTCTTTTAAGTTAAAACATACACTTTCAAAGTAATTTCTCTGCAACCTAATGTGCATATCAGCAACTGTTAGGTATATTAATTTTTAACTATACTGTACTGTTTTTACGATTATTATTCCTAATGGCTTCTTGCAACACTCCTGCATTTTTCTGATTATTTCCTGCACTGGCTTCTATAATGATATTTTTATTGTTGCAATTATTTTCCTAACTATTTTAACGTCATGTGTCCACATTTCCTTTCACCTTCTTCATTACTCGGAATCAGGCTTTTGTGGTTGTCATCACAAACTTTACCCTTGGAAGTAAAATATAGGTGATTGTTTTTAATCTTAGTCTTAAGCTATCAGTGATTCTTTATGATGTTTAATATGTTCCTTGTGGCATGAAAATGATAAATCTTGGTATCTTATTCTCAGTACAAATATTTTCATAGCTGCTTTTTAGTTTTTCGTGAATGCTGTGTTAAAATACTTCTAATACTTAAAGTGTTGTGCTAATTATCATTCACTGTGTATTTTCAAATGCATTTTCTAATTTCAGCTTCTCTTTTTGGTATACACCCGAGCCAATGACAGCCCTACCTTTACTGTGCATCAACCCTTTGCTTTGCATAATTGACTCTGTTTGCTAAATTAACCAGGGCTGACTGGTCAGAAAAAGCTCAGTCCCCTTAAACCTACTAATAGAGATCAGAATCTGTTCTTTATTTTGTTTGCATTAATTGTAGCAGATCTGATATAAAAGCACATGATATACTGGCTGGCTGTAATCAGTGTAACTAATTTTTGTGAACTAAGAAGTCCCTTGGAAACACTACCCTGCCTGAATCGGAAATTCTAGATTATTAATATTGTTACGATTTCGTGCAGATCGCCCAGTGAGCTATTATAGAACTCTGCAGATTATATAATACTTAGAAGGAATTATTAAAAATTCGTATCAGTGTCATGATGCAGTAATACATTTCTTCTTTAATGCTTAAGAAATGAATTATGCTTACTAAGTTATGAATGCAGAATAGACCTAATGACATTTCTCCTTTCACCTTAATTTCCCTTGTAATATATTGTCAATTAGCCATAAACGTTCTTATTTTTAAAGGCAATTCAGAAGCCTCTAATGGAATCCTGTGGCAAAGCGAAAGATCCTTTTATATACACAGTACAGATGTGTCAAAACCACTTATGGGTTTGTTTACCCACATGACACAGCCAGCAGACCGGAGTGTCTCCTGCGAAAGTTACCATGTAAATCATCCTGTTGAGTACTGCTGTCACTTGCATATGTCAGGAATGAAAAATAATCAACATAAGCACCTTTGAAAAGCAATTTTAGATCATTAAAGATGTATGAATTTTGACAAAGCAAGAAGATTTGAGGCTTATTAAGAATATATTAGGTCTCTGCCATGAGTGACGGGAGAGAGGCTTTATGTATGTCTCAGAAAGATAAGTGGTACACAGGCAGCTAGAGAGACAGTCTTAGTCCAGCTGGTCCTGTAAACTTGGTGAGAAAAACAGCCTACTTCAAGATGGTCCTTGAGATGAAACAATGTCTTGGACCACTCCTGTTCCCTAATGGACTACATATGTGAAGCGGCTTGTCCGTCTGGCTTGGAGCCAAAGGCTACTGGAGACTCCTACAGGGCTTCAGATACCCTTTTCCAAGTAGGATGAAAGTACATTTGTCTGCCGATTTTTCATTTCATTCTTTTCCGTGATGCCAATTTACTTATTAACTGTTAAACTTTGGTTACTGTAGATCTCATAGCAGTAAATTCCCAAAATTCTCTAGTCACAGAGACCCCATTCCAACCAAGTCTACTTAGCTGTAGTCTTAGCAAGAATGAGAACAGCACGTATTCCAAAGAACCCGTGCAGGGAGGTGTTAGCATCCCCCAGACTGATCTTTAAAGTGCTGCGTGGTTCCTGGCGTCATGACCACATTGACTAAAATTGAGCGTAGTGCATTTTTAGAAGATCCGAAGTACATCTCTGTCATGTGATGTGAGTCTGTGTCAGCTGCAGCTACTGGATTTGCATGTGAATTCTGAAATTTTCCTTGTCCCATGTGACACTTCTGAAATGTCTGTCTGTTCTTTTTTTCCTTTTTAATCTCCCAAGCTCACTATTTGGATAAGATAGTTAAAGGTACTGTACATCTACTGTTTGTTGACATATCTGCATAAATAACTATATAGCTGTGTATCAGATTGCGCTAGGTGTAACAGTAGACATTTTCATGCCTATCTTTGTAAATTGTAACTTGGGCTTACGTTGTGTGAGATGCCTCGGATTTAAATTATTGAGACTTACATTGTCTGTGTCTCATTTTTATAATTTTGGGTTCTCGCAGATTTCATTCCAACGTAAAACGATAGTTTTCACTAAAACCGAAACTGAAGATTACAGTACATTTGCTGTTTTTTGGTTTCACTTTATTTTGCTTCAAAATCTTCGTGGTTCGCAACTCAGCTAATGAGCCTTAAATTATAAATTAAAGAATCATAAATACTCTTATCACAGAATAAGAGTTGCCACTCTAAAGAGCATTCTGGCTAACGGATGTTGAGAGGAGAGAATAATCTCATCTATCCTCAGATGGAAGCTTCTTTGGCTCTTTCTAAATATGTCAGTATATATGTATAGACAATGCCATAGTTTCTGTTTTGTTATTCTTAAAAAACTACAAAACCTCGTGCATGCCATTGCATCAGAACTGATAACGTTGCTCAGCAAAAAACAGCAGAGGCTCACGTCTTCAGTTACCATAGAAATAGGTAGAGTGATGCTGTACGCAGACAAAACCCCTCCCTCTTTCTCCTCAGATGACCTATTTTCCTTCCCTTGTTTGTGTTTTCCATTAGAATATGAAAATATTCATGGCAATACCCAGGCTTTCTGATCCTGATTCCATGTGCCAGCAGCAACTCCTGCTGCACACTGGCAGAGGGGCAATTAAATACTTCTACTTCAGTAAAAAACCACAAGAGAGCACACTGAAAAAGGAACACTTACCTTTAATGTATGAACAATCCATAGATGCAGACGGTAGCTGTCTAAAGGCAAAATAAGCCGCAAAATTAATCTCATCCTGGCCTGATGGTATCCTTAAGTATCATTTTGTCAGAAGGCAACCTTCTTCCTGTTGGCTGTAACTGGAAGAGCTTAAGAAACAGACCGTCTCTTTGAGATATTTCCTTCTCAGGTTCCACACTGGAGAGCCATACGTGAATGATTATTTGAATACAGACTAAACATCTTACAGCACGTTGCTCCGTTAAAGCATAGACCT
The DNA here is from genome assembly GCF_004785775.1 of Grammomys surdaster. Lineage (NCBI taxonomy): Eukaryota > Metazoa > Chordata > Mammalia > Rodentia > Muridae > Grammomys > Grammomys surdaster. Next base: position 6,247,021 of record NW_021620984.1, read on the forward strand.
GAAACAAGTGGGGTGTTCTCATAATAAGGAGCTGTGTAGCAACCCCCAGTTACTGGAGCAAGTGTTTTATTATCTGTATTTTACACCAAGTGATTAACAGTTAGCCAAAGAGACTTGATTGCTAGCCAGGTCATTGCAGGAGTTTAGAGCATTTAATCCTTATCTCTGTCAGCGCCATGTCACACTCATAAACAGGGACTGCAGAATCCACCTGACCATCATCCTTCATAAGTAGATCATGTTGGCTGCATGCCAGATGTCATCAGTAGGCAGTGACAAAATTTGATTTTTTTGGGGGGGAAAAAATTATGTTAGACTGAGACAATTTTCAATTTTGGATATATTTAAATTAATTATTTCCCAAATTTTCCCTTCTTGCCCATAAAAGCAGACAAGATAGGATATAAAGGTAACAGCATAAAAGCCTTAGGGAGATTGTCACAAAATATCACCCCTCGCTATCTGTCTTGAAGCACGCCACTACCGTGTTTTTGTTTAGTCTATTGATGTTTTATTGTGGTCCTTATGGTATTTCATTTTGTCCGTCCTAAGTAATCAAATATGCACAGCTATTACATTTAGTTGGAAACCCTGTTGGTCCTGTCCCATCCGTATGCAGCCTGAATCCTAATGTTTGTTAGAATAGATGCTGAAGCTGCTTCTCCTCTCCTGGGCTTTGCTTATTCTGTGAAAAGGAATGTACTCTTGGCATAAAGTATAGTCATTAATACTGACCTATACTTTGTGTGATTATTTAATACACTGTAATTTCACATGAATATTCGGCAACTCTGAGGCCAGATAAAATTAATATTCTCTTCTTAAACATTGTTCATAAATTCATATCCACACTCATGTTCTTGAATTTAGGGGAAATTTGTTTTTTTGGTTTTTTTTTTTTTTTTTTTACAAAAGCAACAAGGTGCTTTAAAAAGAAGCTTCTAGCAATGTTTGCAACGGATCAAAACTTGGAACAAGGGGTTCTGACATTATTTTCCTGAGATGTTCTTCCAAACCATATACTATATACCTTGTTGCTTTGTGAAAGGGGAAAAAAATGTCAAGTTAATTTTGTCTGGCCTGAAGCTACTTAGTGGGTCGTTGCATATATTTCTGTCCTACACAGGTAAGTGGTGTCTCAAGGGTCAGGCCAATCAAAGATGCCACTTGGATAAGAATTACATTCCTTGGATAATGTTGCTGTTTCTATCCATGTGCAATTACAGTCTTTGTGCTGTTTATAAAGGCCTGTTCCCACTAAGTGTCCTGTATCTGTTTCCTTCAGATGCAAAGTCTTTCAATACTCAAATCACTGCTGTTTTGCTTCCTTGTCTTGACAGAGGGTTGCCCCGGCTTGTGCAACAGCAATGGGAGATGTACACTGGACCAAAACGGCTGGCATTGTGTTTGCCAGCCAGGGTGGAGAGGAGCAGGCTGTGATGTAGCCATGGAGACTCTCTGTACAGACAGCAAAGACAACGAAGGAGGTAAGGGAAGGCTGAAAACAAAGTGTGTGCCAAAGCCTGGGTCTGTAAGTTACAGTGACTGCATAAGTATCTGTTGGAAAGAAAAAAGCAGATCCCTGTAGATTAGACTGATTGAAAATGTATGTGTGCCGATGGTTGGATTGCGCTCCCTGGTCGTCCTGAAAGGAAAACCTGGTGATTGTCGTTCACAGAAGAGGCAAGGTTACCGAGCTACTGTAAAACGTCCATTGTTCACCATTCCTTTTTCTGAATCCCGGGTGACTATCCTCCTCAACAGTGGTATTCAGAGCAGTGTGTGTTGGGAGTGCCCCAGAAGTATTTTAATAACTAAACAAGCCAGAAGATGCCAGGCATTTATTTTTCAAGCTCTTCTGTTGAAAACTATCGGTGGGGGACAAGAAAGAAGAAGAAAAAAAGACAGCAAGGGAGAACAGTCCCCTTGAAGCTGAATTCCACTGTCTTTTTATCCTTAACTTTACACCCCTATAAAAGGATTGTGATATTCCACCCAATTTAAGCCTTCGGCTAGGAATAATTATTCTCCCCTTTGAGTGCATCCCCCATGCTATTGTATTTTAATTTCAGTGAATAGAGAATGGTAGTTGGTGATGGAATAGTTGCCCCTGACAGCTGTTTAATTTTGACAAACCATTAGAAGCGAATCTGGTGGCGGGTGGGGTTGATGTCTGAGTCTGAGATCACCTCCTCGGGTGAAGGCCTTAACTTGTTTCAGCCTCCTCAGCCCTCCAACCCTGCTCTCCTGGAAGATAGCCATCTTCCAGGACACTACAAAGTGGTGTTGGCTAGAGAGCACAGGTTTTATAGAGGAAGGAGATCTCCCCTCCACTGTGTAGGAATGCCACAGTGTTCAGGCCCATCTGTCACTCGGCCCTCTACTGCTTCACCTACAAAATAGAAATAAAAGGCTCTGAAGGCTTTAAGTGAAAAAAAAATGTGTTGAGATTGTTCAACGTGTTGCAGCCATCGACACTCAGGGTTTCCCTCTTGTATTTCCCAGGTACTTATCTTGACTAGTCCTAGAAGGTTGCTAAAGAAGACCGGTAGAGTGGGGCCTAACTCCTCCCCTCCAGTGACTGAGCCAGCATCCCTCAGCACAGGTCATATCCTCTACCACAGGCAACTGGTTAACTTTCTTGCAGACAGTTTGACTCTCTTCCCGAGTTACTTTCCTTGGCTACCAAGACAAGTCAGTAACCCTACTTAAAAAGCCTTCTTTCCTCCCCCGCCTCTAATGGATTCCAGCCGTTGCTAACCCTCAGAGCTTTCCTAGCTAATAATACCTTGTTGCCCAAACTCCTGGTGATCACGTGCTTACAGAAATGGCAGCATTAATCCTCTCTGAGACATAGCCCAGATGGCAACCTAACTCCTTGCTTTCCCCCAAAGAGCTCCAATCCCATTGTCTCTGGCGCCAGGGGAGAAGAGTGACTCTTTCTCCTTGATTGTGTGTTCCAGGTTTTTGTAGTCCTCTAAAAGGAGATTACTTTGAGGAGGTCCTACTTGCTCTCAGAGGGATGCAAACTGCAGGCCAAGCCTGTAGAGACAAGGCAGAGTAATTTAGGGGCTAATCAACTCTTTGGTATTATTATCAGCCAAGGAGGTTTTTCCTTTTCCTCAAAAATTTATCAACTGTGAATTGGCCCCATTCCCCCTTTGTTTATTCTTATTAGCATGAACTGCTGTCTCTCAGCTTCTCTCTCTGAGGGGAAATCGGAGCTGATAGAACCACTCCTGTGAATTCTCTATTATCTCACAGAATTTGCATGGCTGTCCGTAACCTAATTTTGTTGTTCTTCAAAGAAGGAATTTCAGGGCTGCCTTCATCATATCCTGAGGTGGTAATCTGAGTGCCTGGGTAGCCCAAGCTAGAGGGTTCTTTGATATAGGCACATGGTAGTGCCTTGGAGACAGTATCTGCCATACTAAAGATGATCACGATACATGACCTATCTATTCAGGATAGGGGGATCCTATAACAGAAAGAACAATAGGGCAGGAGGCTTAAAATTCAGGAGGGACAGAAATTTAAGGACATCTGCACAGTGGGATGTTGTAAAGCCATTATCTAAGGTTACGTTTGATGTCAGAATATTGAATCAGCCAGCACACTTCTAAGTAACTTGACTTGGCATATTAAGTAACTGAAGAAGAGTGGGAGAAGAGGTTAATTGGCCCTAGCCAGAAATTAAACACAGAATGTGTGTGTGTGTGTGTGTGTGTGTGTGTGTGTGTGTGTCTGTGTCTGTGTGTGTGTGTGTGTCTGTGTGTGTCTGTGTGTATGTGTCTGTGTGTGTGCTCTTGTCTTGTTTGAACAGTCTGTGAAAAAGACAGGGAAAGTGGTTTACCATTCTCAGAAGTGACAAAGATAGATTAAAGTACGGTCAAAGAAATAGGCTTATGTAAAAATGTCTTCATAAAACACAATACAATGTATAATGAATATAGATAGATAGATAGATAGATAGATAGATAGATAGATAGATAGATGAGTAATAGATGGATAGATAGATAGGCAGACAGAAAAATATATAGATGATAGATAGCTCAGTAGATATATGATGATAGATAGGTAGATTGGTAGGTAAGTAGGTAAATATATGTTTAGATAAACAAGTGATTACAGGGAAATAGCTAAATGTGTTCTTCTCCAGTGTTTTTCCTCTACTCTACGCTAGTTTTCCTTTTCTCATACTGACCATCACCATTGTCTGATTATAAAGAAGCTACTGGTCACTTGCCTTCCTGGATCACTAAGGTCACTAAGAAGGTACCAGTTCTTGCCTTCCTGGGTCCTTCCTGTTGTCTTTCAGGAACAAGGCCAGTTGTCATAGTGACTTCAGATTTCCAAACAATGGACAGGAGCTTCTGAAGGAGCAAGAAGGGCCCACTAGTAGAATAGATGGACCAGAGTCCTTATTCACTCTTATTACCTATGCATTCACAGGAAGTAAACCTGCAGCCAAGTCTTTTTAAGGTTCAAACAGCTGCCATGTGCACTGGGTTGTTTTGTTCGTTTGTTTGTTTTACAATTCTATGGCTTTCTTAATATCTATAGTTGATGAACAGCACTTTTTTAAATTATTTATTTTTATTTTATATCCATTGGTGTTTCATGTATGCTGTGCTTATATGGGAGTGTCCAATCCCCTGGAACTGGAGTTACAGACAGTTGTGAGCTGCCATATGGTTGCTGGGTATTGAACCTCACTTCTCTGGTAGAGCAGCCAGTGCTCTTAACCGCTGAGCCATCTCTCCAGCCCCGATGAGTAGCACTTTGAAGTAACTGTTAGAGTGAAAAACATACAAGAACTTTAGGAATAGATAGTGTCTGAGAGTGGGAAAGAAACACAGACAACCCACAGGACATTTCTACTTGTTGAGATAAAGTTCCTGCCTGCAAGGTCAAGGCCTTGGATTTATTCTTTAGAGCACAGGTGTTTTTTACATTTCAGATGTTATCCCCTTACCTCATTTCCTCCCCCCCTCCTGCCCAGGAACCCTCTATCCCGTCCTCCCTCCTCCTTCTATGAGGATGTGCCCCCATCAACCCCCCACTCCCACCTCCCCACCCTCGAATTGCCCCACACTCAGTGTCCAGCCTTCATGAGGCCAAGGATCTCCTACCTATGCCTGACAAGGCCATCCTCCCCTACATATACAGATGGAGCCATGAGTCCCTCCCTATGTGCTCCCAGGCTGGTGGTTTAGACCCTGGGAGCTCTGGTTGGTTGGGATTGTTGCTCTCTCCGTGGGGCCGCAAACCCTTTCAGCTCCTTCAGTCTTCTCTCTCACTCCTCCATTGGGAACCCCTTGGTCAGTTCAATGGTTAGCTGTGAGCATCTGCCTCTGTATATGTCAGGCTCTGGCAGACCATTAAAGAGACAGCTATATCAGGCTCCTGTCAGCATGCACTTCCTGACATCCACATCAGCATCTACCTTTGGTGACTGCACATGGGATGGATACCCAGGTGGAATGGTCTCCAGATGGCCCCTCCTTCAGTTTTTATCCCACATTTTGTCTCCATATTTGCTCCCTTGAGAATTTTGTTGCTCCTTCTAAGAAGGACGGAAGCACCCACACTTGGTCTTCCTTCTTCATGAGCTTCATGTGGTCTATGAGTTGTATCTTGGGTATTGCGAGCTTCTGGGCTAATATCCACTTATCAGTGAGTACATACCATGTGTGACTGGGTTACCTCACTCAGGATGGTATTTTCTAGTTCCATCCCTTTACCTAAGAATTTCTCGAATTCATTGCTTTTAATAGCTGAGTAATACTCCATTGTGTAAATGTACCACCTTTACAAAGAAAAAGTGATATAGGTAGAGTGGTTGGTACCATTCACGAAATTGGAGAAACGGGGGAAGGAAAATGTTCACTGGGAAGAGCCGTGAACTGTGCACGGCACACTGATGAAATCTCACAACCACAATCCTGCCTCGGCACTGGGACCTTGCAGAGGTGAGGAACAAAGGCAGTAGACAGTAATCAGCTCTAAGGAAAAGAGAAGCCTTCTATCTTCCACGGTCCCTGCCCCCCCCCCCATCAGTGGATAAAAAATTTAGAAACAAAAAAAAAATGAGAGGCTGAGGAAACAGAACAAGGCCAGCATAAAAGGTAATCTGGGAAAAGCTGGGAGCCTGAGCTTAATAATTTGACTGAAGATGTACTGCTTAAATCTGACAGAAAAATGTATCAAGGATGATATAAAGTGACTTAAAATGTTATTTAAAAAAAAAAAAAGGACAGGGTAGAAACCCAGAGGCGAGACCAGAGGTTGGCCACTGTGGCCACGGGCTGATGTTTGTAAATAAACTCTGACTGAAACTCTGATGGTCGAATCCATCCTCTTATCTGTTGTCAGTGCTCCTTTGCAGGGACTGCTTCACAGTTACATGGCTCACAAAACCTAAAATACTCACTCTTTGGCAATCTATAAAAATAAACTTAACTAACCACTATTAAAGACCGGCGATTGCCTCGGGGAGGACAAGAGTGTCTTTAAAATATGGACAGAATATAACTAAAGCAATCATGTTACGAGTCGAATGGAGGAAGGCATAAATTACACGTCTACTTTACATCAGAGTGCTACTTACAACGCAACCTGACGTGAAGAAAGGCTCTTCACTAATAATGAAGGTTGCTGTTCAGCGAGCTTTGACATTTTCTGATCTTTCGGTTTTTCACGATTAATGTTGTTAAAAAATGATGCCTATTCCAGGCTAAATGTAAGCCACCGTAGCATTCTTGCGACCATCATGGAATCCCAGCGATTTTGAGAAGCTATTCCACAGAGACCGCTTTTGCAACGCTGTACATTTGAGCAAGTGCGTAATCAACTTAGTTGTACCAGATAGGCCTCTCTGCCGTGAGTGTAGGCAGAGAATGAAAAATGTCTTCTCAACTTATAGGAAGCCAGATTCATAACCATCCGTCACTTGCTTGGGCAAGTTACTGATAAACTCTGCACACACAAAAAAATAACAAACAGTGTGTCCCTGCATCTCGCCTGTTGAAAATGAGATCCTTCCTCTGATGGATGTTAGCGGAGAAGCTTGTAAAAATGCATTTCCAACTGATTAGTTCAGAAGGTGTCAATCTCGTGTAGTTTTATGACCTGCAGACTACATGCCAGATGTACATTTGCTTTTTATCAACTAACAAAGATGAATAGCTAAATCTGAGCACTCCTCTCTGGCAGCTGGACCATATATTGCCTAAGGGAGGGCAGTGTGGCAATATTGGGATGAGAGCCGTTAACTCTTAATTCACCAGATTAATGGAGATTAAATATAATATTTGAAGGTACTGTCCCTGTGGAGGAGTGTTTATGGGGGGAGATACTATAGGAATATAAAAGAACAATGTTTAATTACTCTCTCAAGCATATAGTTACTCTCTAAAGCTACGCACTAAGAGTACCTAAGTGAAATAGATCATAGAACATATACTAAAGAATCCCATAGAGACTTGCCATATGATCATACATCACCACTTAATGGCTAAAGTTGGTTTTAAGGAGTTGTTTTATTTTGTTTTTGAAGCCAAAAATGATACAGGAGCCATAGGCCCATCATCTACTACTTGAGGGAACTAGATCTTGAAATCTATGCTTCTATTCCAAGAGAGGGAGAGAAAAGGAAATCTTATCACATTATTATTGTAATATATCCTCATGAAGAATAAGGCCTCAGCATGGCCTCATCTTTCTTCCATTAGAAATATCAAGAAATATTTATACATTTTTCATCTTTATGGCTCTTCCAGTAGGAAAGAAATATTTTGATAAATTTCCATGAAATTTCAAAGCTCAGTTTCATTTGATTATCTTAACACATGGTTTTAGATTTTTGTCAAAGAAATAAGCGTGCTGCTTCAAACAGTCAACAACCCATGACCTTCGTAATGAGCAATATCTGTGTAAAAATGGCACCTATAAAGAAAAATATGTACTCTCTCTCATCAGAAATTCAGACCCATTCATTTCTACGGGTCTAGAAATTATCACAATCATTTAAAATGCTTACGTAAGAAGAGAGTAGCATCATAAATATATGTCAGGTACCCTCTATTGAATTCACTTCCCCCAACTTCAAAGGACGTAACAGAGAATTTTAGTTGCTGTCTGTGGATGGTCTCAGCTTCTTCCAGTTTCAAGGGATTACAAAAAAATCCAACCCAAATAGACTTTAAAGTAAAAAGGAATGCCTTAGCTTCTAGAAGGCCAAGGGCAGCTTATTAAAAGACCCCAAGGAGGCCACTGTGTTTATGACCTGCTGGGTTTTGCTCAAGCCTTTAACTCTGCTTATTCTGGGATGGACCAGTTGTCAGATAGGTCCTATGGTGGCAGAAAGACAGCTGCAGCCGTCCTTACTGTACAACCTTACATTTCATCCCAGAGAACATCAGGGACAGAGGCAGAGGCTCTGTTCATGTAGTTTCTGAAGTCATCCTGACACTTTTAGTCCCTGAAATTTCGGCACCACAATGAAGGGAGTATGTGTGCGTATGTGCATGGTCTGAGAGCTGGAGAAGCTATATATCGAAATGAAAAATCAAGGAAGGGCAGGAGTGAATGAAGTAAACAGAAAGCCTGCTCTATTCCTGTTCAATCGGACACCGTGACTAAGGGTCCTACCCTGCATCTCATGTTTTTTACCTCTCCTGTGTTGTTGTTCACCTCCTCCTGGACTGGAAATTTATTTCTTTTGTTAAGAAAATTTAGTGTGTTTTTATTTGTTTTGAAGGGTATGCATGTACTACAGCAGGCACACGGAGGTCAGAGGACAGCTTTCGGGGGTCAGTTCTCTCCTTCCACCATGTGGGTCTTGGGGATCAAACTCAGGTTGGAAACAATCCCTGGTAGCAGCACGTTTACCCACTGAGCAATCCTGCCAGCTTCTCGGCACTGTTACCTCCTTCTGTCTTCATTTGCTGTCAGATAAGAATAGGGCAAACTAAGTATGGTACAAAGCAAATTATTAGGATACTTTTTAAATACTGAAAGTAGGGGTTTTTTTTTTTTTTAGTTGTATAAATAAAACATAGACATCATCTAAATACTTTTCATCTGGGTTTTCCAGGGTCTAAGATTACCTGTTCCTTACATGTAAAGTAGCTTCACACTCTCTTGTCAGTTACCCAAGAATGTTTGATATCTTTACACTATTTTTTATTAATCTATTCTAAGAGATGCAATTACCAAGCGGATCCGGTTTTACGTATTTAACTGGTGAACAGACAATAAGCTTAAAGAGCAGGGTCATGGCAGTGACTGACGGCCACTCACATGTCACATGGTTGGTGACATGCCTCACACAGAATATATTCAGGCCTCCGTCACTTCATGCTGGAGATGTATTCTGAGACCTGCATCACCGGACCGTTTGATCACAGCACAGACTTCCGAATGTCTTACAGAAACCTAGACATAGAAGGCAGTCACTTACTGTCACCTAGTATTCTAAAGAGAGACAGTGATCCTGAGACCTGAGAAGCTTCTGTTGGCGTAACAAGGCACATCACTTAAAAGACCTTCTTCATCACATCCGACGAAATATACTGTAAAGCGGTGGCAGATGATATCATGAAACAAGTAGTAAACCAGCCACATAATCATTTTTTATCACTGTGAAGTATTATGCACTTGATGGCATATCCCCTGCGGCCCAGTAGTCTCTGACTGGCAGTGCACTGGGCAGGCAGGCAGCAGCGCTAGGTCTTTTGAGACCACTGATTTACATGCAGCTCCTGGTTAACAGAAATGTGTCGTGTGGCTCGTGACTGAGCCACCAAGTGTTCCTTTATAATATTCTCAGCGAAGACGTCGGTGACTGCATCCAGGCTCCTTTACGTCACAAATATCGTCTAGGTCTATGCTTCATGACTGATATTTTCGATAACCTCCATGACTAATTTACATTTGCCATGTTTTTTTTTTAAAAAATAATACTGCATTTTAGGGGTAGCAAAGAAGATCAATTTGAGAAATGCCTTACTCCCTGCTGGAATGTAATTTACGCTTCTTAGGAAAAGTATTTCTACGAAAAATGGCTGGCTAAACTCACCCACTTCATGTTAGCGTGTTTGTCATAGCCCCTTCCCATCTCTGTCTTTGCAGTTCTTTTCCTAATTTTAGAGCTTCATTGTACACGGGTCCCTGTCTGTTTTTTCTATGTGCCTAGTATGGGAACTCCTGGGGTATTTCTCTAAAACATAGACAGCTTCAATAATTGTGTTTACAACTAGTCCTGATTCCTTACTACTAACAAGGTGTTCTAATCAGTAATGCATATTCCTCATGGGGAATAAATGTTACATGATTACTTGCAACCCTTCTCAGTCTAGCTCTTTACCTTCAGTAAAAGCAGATGTGAGTACAATGTCTGTACTTCGTCAGGATTCCAAAAGGATGCCTAGTAGAGCTAGCCGTCAGGTACACAGTGGCAAGTTAACTGACACGAAACAAACCCGCCAGGAGACACAAGTCAGCAGCGTGCCGCCCAAGGAGCAGATCCAGCTAACCGACTAACGGGTTTGCTGCTCTCTCTGCAGATGGACTCATTGACTGCATGGATCCTGATTGCTGCCTCCAGAGCTCCTGCCAAAACCAGCCCTACTGCCGTGGCTTGCCTGATCCTCAGGATATCATTAGCCAAAGCCTTCAGACACCATCTCAGCAAGCTGCCAAGTCGTTCTATGACAGAATCAGTTTCCTGATTGGATCGGATAGCACCCACGTGCTCCCTGGAGAAAGTCCATTCAATAAGAGGTTAATGCTTGCTTTCCTTATATAGACTCATAAGGGTCTTGAGAACAGTTCCGCACACTTTCTGTGAAATGCTGATGGGTGTGTATTTGAGAAAACTGCTTATATTTTCTTTCCTTTTTTTTTTTTTTTTTTGCAAAATTCTTCACCAAACTTCCCATTTCAAGCATTTCTGATACTGTTCACATACTTTATCAATTTCAATACCTGAGACTTAACAGGACATCCCATTAAGGAGTCAATAAATCTTCATTTAACCAGTTGATTTTTTTTTTTTGAGCACAGTTGGAAACATTTCAGAAGACACGATGAAAAAAAACCCCAAAAGGCAAAACAGAAGTGCACTTTTTTTTTTTAGCTGAGCTCACTAAATAATATAAATTATGAAATAATGTAATGGACCTGCTAACAGCATGGCAGTGAAGTTGCATAAGCTGTCTGACTGGTGTTTTACAGAGCAGTAATGACCTGAAAATCAACCAGAAACTGAAAGCAGGTGTCTCGCGTCTCGCTGAGCAAAGGAAGATGATTTACGCAGAACTCCTGGGTCTGTAGTCATTGAACAGCATTAATGCACTGAGACCCGGCAGCAGATTAGAAGCTGTTGCACACATGTTTCTTATTGCCCCCTTAAATCTTATACTTCGTGGTCCCAGCAGATTTACAGATTGCCCCAGAATTCACTGGAAAGGATACCTTTCTTCAAGAAGTCATATATATGATATATGAAAAAAAGCATCATTTATAATTTTTAAAATTACTAGTCTTGATAATGCTCCAAAGTAAATAGATTGCAGCAAATTAAAACTCAGGGTGAACACCAGGCATTTAGAGAAGTAAATTACTCTGAGTTTAAAGGAAGGTAGTCTTGGGGCTGTTTCAGATCTGCTTTCTTGTGAATAGCACTTGATTGTTTATGATACTGATACTTTTACCTTTGGCCTGAATTATCTATAAGTCATGATAATGTTGGCCAGAGAAGACAGAGATTCATTCAAGTTCTTGTACTTTTCCCACAGCCTTGCGTCCGTCATCAGAGGCCAAGTACTAACCGCTGACGGAACCCCACTTATTGGCGTCAATGTGTCGTTTTTACATTACTCAGAGTACGGATACACCATTACCCGCCAGGATGGAATGTGAGTCGGCTGCATCCCGCTGTCTCTGTGGAAAGGACGTTCAGCATGAGGCTGGGCATCCACCCATCACCCGTCATACTGTATTGTCTTTTTTAATAGGAAGGCAACAACTCTCAGGCTCTAAAAGCCCAGGAGGCAGGGATTACGAGTCATGTACTCACATGCCGTAAAAGTTCATCCCGTTTTCTGAGGCGTGATATAATACTGTGGTTCTGTCAGAGTATGGTTTTTGTCTTTAAAGAATGGTGTTGAAATATTTATTGGAGGTGTTTCTTACCATCTGTAACTAAGTTCAGATGCTTCCAAAGACTAGATAGGAAGTTAGGGAAATGCAAATAGATAGCTCGGTGACTAGAGAAGGAATGTTCGGGTGCTTGCTTCGGAATTCCATTTGGGCAGAGATTGGAAACTTTCATATGAAAATTAGGAGGAAAGATACTTTAGGAATCAACTTAACTCGAAGTGAGCATTAGTCTTTGTACAGTGACAGGGCACTAAGTTAGTCATTGGATGGTGACAGCTCACTGACTTAGTCACTGTACACTGACAGCTCACTGACTTAGTCATCATACAGTGACAGCTCACTAAGTTAGTCATTGTACACGACGGACAGCTCACTGACTTAGTCTTCACTAACTTAGTCATTGTATGATGCCAACTCACTAACTTAGTCATTGTACACCCACAGCTCACTAACTTAGTCACTGGATGGTGACAGCTCACTCAGTCATTGGATGGTCACAGCTCACTAACTTAGTCATTGGATGGTCACAGCTCACTAACTCAGTCATTGGATGGTCACAGCTCACTAACTCAGTCATTGGATGGTCACAGCTCACTAACTTAGTCATACCAAGTACATCTTGTCTGTTCTTAGGTTTGACTTGGTGGCAAATGGTGGCGCTTCTCTGACTCTGGTATTCGAGCGTTCCCCGTTCCTCACTCAGTACCATACTGTGTGGATCCCCTGGAATGTCTTTTATGTGATGGATACCCTTGTCATGAAGAAAGAAGAGAACGACATCCCCAGCTGTGACCTCAGTGGGTTTGTGAGGCCGAGTCCTATCATCGTGTCTTCACCATTATCCACCTTCTTCAGGTCTTCCCCGGAGGACAGCCCCATCATCCCCGAGACACAGGTAAGCCATTACGGCAGGCAACATCTTCACATGAAGCATTTCCAGTCGTGGGTTGCAAAGAATACTCCTTAACACTTTCAGGATTCTAGTGCCATCTTACTTCTGTAACGTGTGATGTGTGTCCTAGAGTAGAAAGAAAAAGGTCCTAGAAAAGGTGACTTGACAAGAAACATTAACTTTCTAAAGGTATTATCTAAAAAACTTAGCTACCATGTTTTAAAGTCTAATAATTTCTCTCTTATTGCCCTGCTCTCCACAGGAATAAAATAATCTAACTTTTAAAGAAACAGTCATGTTAAATATTCAATTTATCTATTGAGATAACTATAGATTGTTTCCTTCCCCTGCATTTAGAAATGACTTTCAGATCTTAAACATAGGACATTAGGTACAAAAGTGATGGATGTTATTCTGAAATGCAAAGTAAAACTATGTGGTTCCAAGCCAGGCCAGTGGTACAGGCTTGTAACTCCAGCTGTTCAGGAGGCCGAGGTAGGAGCATCACAGGTTCAAGGCTTTCCTAGGCTACCAAATGAATAAAAGCCACCTCTGGACAACCTAGTGAGACCTTGTTTCAAAATAAAAAGTAGATGGGACCAGAGAGATGCCTCAGCTGTTCAGTGTCCAGCAGCCATGTCAGGCAGAGCCCAGTAGTAAAAGGGGCTGGGAACATAGCCCATTGGTAAAGAACTTGCCTAGCATGTGTGAGTCTTAGGTTCAATCCTCAGTACTACATCAATAATAACAACAGCAATAATAACAACAACCACAACAATAACGTAATCTTTAAAGTACAAGCACACACAAGACCTTTGTCACATTCATTCATCAAACATGTTTAAAATGCTCGTTCTACAGCAGTCGTTGTAAATGGGGACCAGTCGTACACCAGCTAGCCAGAGTACCTGCTCTCAGCGAGCTTAGCAACCAAAGAGAGAGAAGAAACTGAATCCTTAATACACTTCAAGTTAAGATAAGGCTTACTGGAAATTCCAAAGCAGGGTAAAGAAGGTCAAAGTGGTGGGACTCCTGTATTGTGATAGCTGGAAGCGATCTCTCTGCAAGGACGGCACTTGTCAGTGGAAACGTTGAGGGTGAGTCCCGGAGGTGGTTGAAATTAAGGATAAGAATCTTGGGGGTCTGGCTCACAGACGCAATTGTATCATGAATGTGACGAGGAAGGACAGACAGAGATGTAGAGGGTATAAAAAGGCTTTCCTGACAAACACTGTGTGGAAGTGACATTAGGGAGATTTGAATGGCCAAGTCAGCTTTGAGCTGATGCTTGGGAACTTCCCCGTGACCTCATTCGATTGGATACTTCCTTCTCCAGTCCATCTTGGAACTCGTAACTTCTTAGTTCTGAAACAACCTTATTCAGAAGCAGTATCTGTCCAGAGGTTTATGAATTTCTAGGGAAATCTACCCACAATGATGTGTTTCAAATAGGCAACAAGCCCATGAATTATTGAAGCCTTGCTGTAAGTCATTCACCCAGTAGGTGTGATGTACAGAGTACCCGAGGAGGATTAAAAGACAACCAGGACACAAGCTCTGTCACTAGAGATGCAGTAACTATCTGAATGACCACTGAGAAGTTCATGACAGTGGGCAATCCCTGAGTAAGCCAGAAGCAGCGTTGCTGAGGGGACTGTCTCCACAGAGTGATGAGACAGGAGAGTTGAGGACAGAGGTCATGTGGAGAAATGAGTCACAGCAGCATAGTAGCCAATGAGATGGATAGAAATTGGTGGGGTGGCTCATTGAGCAAAGCTGATGGCCTGCATTTGATCCCCAGTACACACATGGTAGAAGGAAAGAACCAACACCCTCAGATCGTCCCCCAACCAACAGTCACAACCCACCCATCCTACCCATATATGAAATAAATGAGGAAATGTAAAACAAATCATCATTATCAAGACAGGACAAGAATTTAAATGAGAGAGGAAAGAGACAGAAGGAAAATCCCATCCAGAAGGAACTTTGAACTCCTTAGGCAGTATGGAAGCAAGAGTCTGGCTAACCCAAGTCACAAGATAACTGACAAGAGACAGAGATAATGAACAGACTCCCGTTGGCTTTATTTGCATGTCTGCATGGCCAGAGCCCAGGTAGCCGGTGCACTTAGCTATGAAAAGGGACAGAAAGAGCAGCAAGGAAACAATAGACAGACACAGAGCATCAGACGGCCGCACAGAGCATCCAACAGCAACTCGTAACTTCTAAGTGCTTAAATCATCCAGAGTGGAGCTCACAAATTACGCAGCTGGCATCTTACGGGTGCATCTTCCTGTTTTGCCAGGATTTATATTTCCTAGGTAATAAAATATAACATGGTAAGGTTCAATTACATTGGAGAAATGCACGCTCTAATGAACTAAATTACAGATATTTGTTCCGTGGAAGTAGGTTAATGATGACAGAGACAATAATCGGTTATTAAAATTAAGAATAACATGATATTTTGAAATGGAGTAGCAAGTCCTAGCAGGTCACAGGAAGTGGTTATTAATCAATTCCCTTGTAAGGAGAAAGACTATCAAATGTATGGGAGATTATTTTGAAAGGAAATTAAGAGGAAATATACGTTATATTTTCTGGGCCACTCGGGATGCACAGAAGTCTGGTTTTTTTTTTTTTTTCAAACGAATGCATTGACATTTCATTCTATATTGCAATAGTGCATTCCCTTTAGGTTGTCTTCTCTCCTGTCCCCTTATAAAAGATCCATCAACATTAGATTTCCCGGTTTTCTTAGATGTATGGGACCTTTAAGAAGTTTCTGAGTGGGTGGGGTAGAAGGATAAAAAGTTAGAAACTAGTAAGGTTCGGTGTGTTCACAAAAGGTCTTCCTCAAGACGCCTCAAGGACTGCATCCAGTCAGCAGATTTAGTACGGACCTCCACTTTGTTAACCCACATGTCCGAGTTGTGCCTTTGTAGTCCGTTACCTCACGCCACTTCCTCTTCGTGCCAGCTGCCTTACAGACCCGAGTAGGAGTTGCTTTAGTCCGTTCCTTTGTGCCAACTTCCAGCTGTGTGTTTGGTTATACAGTCTGATAGCTATGTCCATGATACCTGGAGTTTTACTTCAGAAATTCAAGTGCGGAGATGGCAAATCCATGCACACCATTCCTTGCTGCGCTGCATGAGAGGCGTGGGGACCACGGAGCCTCTATTCCAAGATTTTTATCTCAGGAAAGGCAGTCATTTGGTGACTGAGTGATTAGTGTGTATAGAGATATGTACTAACGTTTAGGAATGCCATCTCGTTTGCAGTAGAGGAAGTGGTTGGTTTCAGACACAGGTTACTGTGTTTGAATTCCATATTGATATCTTAGTTAGGTTTTACCGCTGTGAACAGACACCATGACTAAGGCAACTCTCATAAGGACACATAATGTCTCATAAGGACATTTCATTGGGGCTGGCTTACAGGTTCAGAGGTTCAGTCCATTATCATCAAGGAGGGAACATGGCAGCATCCAGGCAGGCATGGTGCAGGAGGAGCTGAGAGTTCTACATTCATCTGTAGGCTGCTAGCAGAATACTGACTTCCAGGCAGCTAGGATGAGGGTCTTAAAGCCACACCCACAGTGACACACCTACTCCAACAAGGCCATACCTACTCCAACAAGGCCACACCTTCTATTAGTGTTACTCCCTGGGCCAAGCATATACAAACCATCACGTGTGGGTACTCTCTTTACATCATTAGTGCCCCTTCTCCCCTTTCCACTCCTCCCACACCCCAACTCCTTCTGAAATTCATGATGTCTTCTTTATTGTTACATATGTCTATACATGTGTGTGTGTGTAAATAAGCTATGTGAACCTCTGTGGTACTGCTCCTGTGTGTACGTGGTCGTGACTGACTGCTTGGAATTGGGTAGCTAATGGTGGTGAAGACCCCTCCCTAGAAAGACTGATTCTCCCTGTCTCGGCAGCCATCAGTTACCCACAGCTCTTCACCTAGAGGTCGAACGGTGTGCGCTTTACCCCATCAGCATGTGTGTGTCAGTTGGTAGTGTCATTTTTTAAGTCTTGTTTAAGCAACTATGTTGTTGGGATTTCATAAGTGCAGTTTCCCTGATGGATGTAGTAAACATGTCCTGTTCCTCTGGCTCTTCCAGTCTTCCTGCCCCACCTTCTGTGATGTTCCCCAAGCTTTATGTTGATTATTTAGCATTGGGTGTTCCATGGTCAGTTTCCTATGAATTTTGGCCAGCTGTGGATTTTTGTAATGGTATTCATCTGCTGAAGGAAGAAGCCTTTTTAGTAATGAGTTAGTACAAGTTCTTAGCAAAGGGAGCCTTGCACATTACAGCACACATGATAAGCCTATAAAGATCTATTATTAGTTATGAAAAGTAATAAGAACATTAGCAGAAAAAGTCTCTTTAGAAAACCCTTTTAAAATTTTTTTATATACTATACAAACGTATTTCAAAATGGTTAGATTACTATTTGGGTATAAGGTATCTTCACCCTCAAATTTATTACCATCCATTGAGCTATTCACATAGACAGCTAAACATAGGATTAAAAAAAATACATGTAACGTATAATTAAGGCAGCCTTACATGGATAAAAGTAGCTTTTTATAGTCGGAAATCAGAAGTATGTTTTCTCTTACATGTGCATTTTAGTTATTCTCTGAGAAAATAATACATACATCTTTAAAACATTAGCTCATTTTACCGTGTTATTAAAACTCAGTGGTTTTAATGTAGCTCAGTGTAGTTCAATATGTAATTATAAGGATGTACTGTTGTTACATTACCTCTCAATGTGTATCTGGAATCAACTACAATTTAACCCAGATGGGTCTGCACTCCTTGCTGTCATTCCTGTCTTTCTAACTGTGACCCAGGTAGGCTAATGAGGCCATAGGCTCAGTTCGGGTTAGCCTCTAAGTGACCAGCTAATGATACATCTCTGTTCTGAGGTGACCATTGTACAAATGTCAGCTCTCTTCTCCAAGTGACCGGAATAGAAGATGCATTAGTCAGAATCTACTGTAACTATAGAATCGACAAGTCAGGGTACCAATAGCTGTATGAAGGATGTGACTAACTCTGAATAAATGGCAAGAGGAGGAGAGCTTCAGGCTGGTAGTGGAGTTGTTTTGGAATTATTAGATAAGATAGCAGCAGCTCAGATGATATTTGTGAATAGCGAGCCTGCTGTGTCTTATTTTCTGTTCTCTGCTGGGTTCTGCTCACTGTATCTCCTCCAGTTAAGCATCCACGATCCCAGTTAAGAGCTTGTGCTTTTCTCAAACATAGGTCCTGCATGAAGAAACCACAATTCCAGGAACGGATTTGAAACTTTCCTACCTGAGTTCCAGAGCGGCAGGGTACAAGTCAGTCCTCAAGATCACCATGACCCAGGCCGTCATACCATTTAACCTCATGAAGGTCCATCTGATGGTAGCCGTGGTTGGGAGACTCTTCCAGAAGTGGTTTCCTGCCTCACCAAACTTGGCCTATACGTTCATCTGGGATAAGACAGATGCATATAACCAGAAAGTCTACGGCCTGTCAGAGGCAGTGGGTGAGTTTCGTGGATATCCCCTCTGTACTGAAAAAAAAATGGGGTTAAGGTCAGAATTATCAAGGAATTATCAGGAGCCTATGGCAAGTAGCGAGATAAACAGTGGCTGCAAGTTCATCTAGGGAAGTCACAGTCCGGCTGTTTTTGATCCACCGTGGGGAAAGGAATGTATCGCTTAGGAGGAGAGGAAAGACTGTTTCCATGGACTGGTCTTACGAATCTCAGGTTACTGTGTCCTTTCTCCTGGTGTCCGTTTTCACGTTTCTTTCTTTCCTTTCCTGTGGCATCCTTTTCTGTTTATTTTTCTCCTTCCTTTATGACCTGACCTCTCTAGATTTTGCCATCATCTTAATGTTTTCTGTATGTGACAGCAAGGGGGTTTCAGTCATGATAATGTTTACCAGGTCAAACAAAATTGGGATCCAAGAATTATTTCAGCTCTGCTCAGAGGGCCAGCAGGAGGACGATCTGGAAGAGTAACTCATTTCCCTGAATGACTGGACACTAGAGCTTGACGTGTCAGGTGTAGCTTCAAGCTCAGGCCAGGACAGCAACAACTAAAGGAAACTATGGGTTTTATAGCTTCAACTTTACTTGAAAATAGCTTTTTTGGGGGCTGGAGAGATGGCTCAGCGGTTAAGAGCACTGACTGCTCTTCCAGAGGTCCTGAGTTCAAATCCCAGCAACCACATGGTGGCTCACAACCATCCGTAATGAGATTGGATGCCCTCTTCTGGTGTGTCTGAAGACAGCTACAGTGTACTCATCAATAAAATAAATAAATAAATAAATAAATAAATATTAAAAAAAAAAAAAAGAAAATAGCTTTTTTGGTTCTTCAAAAAAAAAAAAAGTGTCTAATTTAGATTTGAATTAGTTCCCACCAATCCACCAATCACAATCCTTGATTCATCGTGAACTAAAATCTTTTAATTGCAAATTGGTAGTAATTCACAATTAATTCGTAAATACGTACCATAAATATTTTCCATAATGTAAATTCTTAAGAACTAAACAGTTTGGATTATTTATATAACAAACATTATTTTTTGTTTAACTAAAATTTGCTACTAACTTGCTATAATCATTTAACTAGTTTCCCAATCTGAACTTAATATTGTGCTAGGAATCCCTTGTAAGAGTCATTGGGGAGGGGCTTAATCTCTATTACATAAGTTATAAGATAGCATTTCGAGTTGGTTGTCTTTCTCTCCCATATGGTCAAATCTCCTTACATAAAAACGAACTGCTTTTTTTCTTCTATTCAATTGGAATAATATATTGTAAAAACGAACTGCTTAATAAATGAGGAGAGCTATGAACTCAGATCACAATTGAGAGTTTCCCTCCAAGTCAGAAAATAACTTCCTTTTCCTGTACGGCTGAGAGGATGAGCTCTGGGTTTCTTCACTTACAGTGTCTGTTGGATACGAGTATGAGTCGTGCTTGGACCTGACGCTATGGGAAAAGAGGACTGCTATTTTGCAGGGTTACGAGCTGGATGCTTCTAACATGGGTGGCTGGACATTGGACAAGCATCATGTACTGGATGTTCAGAATGGTAAGTCCTTACAATTACGGTTGCCCGCCCTCACTCTGATTATACCACAATGCCCTGAACACCATAGGATTGGAATCAGTCGAGCAAAATAATGATAAAGAGATCACGGGAAGACCATAAAAGCCTTGGATTATGTGATTCTCTTACTGAATTTTACAGTGTCCCTGTGTTGGTTGTTACAGTACTTTCCCCAGTAGAATGTAAATACCCTGACTTCGGTGAAATCCCTCTATCTATATGAGTGCCTCTGTACAAATTCATTAGTGAGTGTTCAATACTACACAGCAGTGTGTGCAAAAAAAGGGGGTGAGGGATGGCTTTAGAAAGAGTTACCAAAGCTGGCAGCAATGTGATTTATTATAAGCCAAGATAAAAAAAAAATCCATGGGACTTTACCAAGAAATTTCCAATAGATTCTTGACAATTAGTCTGTCCAAGTATCTAGTTGTATCTCCCCTCAACCCTACCCCAACAAGTTCTGTTTAATCTGTATTGAAAAAGACAGAAAAAACTCTTACTCAAAAATACTGTAGCTTGATTTTATGAATATTAGGAGAAATATAAATGAATAATTTGAGAGAAAAATAAAAACTAAAATACTTCTTCCAGCAGACCTGACATCACAAACCAAGAATACATGCCCTGCAGTGTGAACTGTCTCCTCACACACAAACGGCTCTGGTGGGAAGGAATTCTGTTGCCCCTACTGTGTTTCTGACATTTTATTCGCATGCTTGCCCACACATCAGAGCATCCAAAGATGCTCTGTTCAAAAAGCAGGGCCATAAGGTTACCAACTCTAACCTATCTTAAGCCTTCTCACACCGAGAAGTCTCTACCCTCCCTCTAGGAATAGCTGGAGGAAATGTCCATGTTTGCCGAGTAGCGTCCCCTTTAACTTTTGGGAAGGTCTGGGATGTTGAATTGAAACTGTCACACCATTAAATGCTCGTGATTGATGGTCACGTTTGGAGTGATGTTGCTTTGATGTTTTTTCTGTCTTTAAAAAATAAGAGTCTTGCAAAGATATATCTTGACTTCCTAAGTATACTGATCCATTGTTTCCAAGTCAGTATTTGAAAATGCTGATGCCTTGCCAAGAGGAAGGTAATGAACGGTAAAAAGTAGATCAGTCGGGAAGAAAACTAAAGCAGAAATACTCCTCATGCCTTTACCAGTTTTGCAACAGTGTTTCCCTCTCTTCCTTTCCCATGTGTCTTGGTCATCAGTTGTCATTCCAGAAGGCTGGGAACAGAGCCCGTTTCAAGCACCACACAGCACATACATTATAAATGTAGGGGCATAGCTCGTGTGGGAGAGTGCTTGGCTCGCATGCACAAAGCCCAGAGTTGTATCCATATCAGCACATACACTAGGCTTGGTGGCACACACCTGCAGTTCTAGTTCTTGGGAAGAGACAAAGGCAGGAGGAACAGAGGATCAGGCTACGTAGACAACTTGGCGCTATCTAGAAAACTTTAGAACCTAAAAGAAGAAGAAAACAGGACTCCCAACCCGAGGAGAACACTCCATATGTCAAGCTTCCCTTGAGCCATCAGTGTCGCCTGAAATGGTGGTAATCTCAGTCTGCCCTGTGAGTAACACTCAGCTGAGTCGTGGTCTAGCAAAATATGTGGGCATGTGCCAACCATGCTTGGAGCTGCTCCTGATTAAATTATTTTAAAATTATATTTCATAAATTTTCTACATGTTCCCATATTCCTGTGTGAGTCCTTCACAAACAAACGCTGGGGAACACTGTTCTAGGTTTATTTTAGTGGTGATGAAAATACGGTGTATTTATTTATTTATTTATTTATTTATTTTTGTTTTGGTTTTTTCGAGACAGGGTTTCTCTGTGTAGCCCTGGCTGTCC
Source organism: Grammomys surdaster (assembly GCF_004785775.1). Lineage (NCBI taxonomy): Eukaryota > Metazoa > Chordata > Mammalia > Rodentia > Muridae > Grammomys > Grammomys surdaster. The sequence continues at coordinate 6,269,076 of NW_021620984.1, forward strand.
TGGAACTCACTCTGTAGACCAGGCTGGCTTCAAACTCAGAAATCCACCTGCCTCTGCCTCCCAAGTGCTGGAATTAAAGGCGTGCACCACCACCGCCTGGCGATGGTGTATTTTCATAACCAACTGGCAATAAGATTTCTTCAAGGGACTGTAAAGCCACAAGGAGACTATAGACCTCAAACCCCAGCAGGACTCCAGTAACTCAACACTATCCAGTTACTTGATGATAGCATCCAGAAACGTTGGGAAGTATATAGTTCTTGTATGGGGTTAAATAATATAACTATACATAAGCATGCATATTCTAAACAAGAATAATGCATAGGAGGTGTTTTATTAAAGTACCAGGTCAGATTTAAAGAGTGAACGGCCAAATTAAACTGTTGTGTTCTAAAATGTTACTTGAAAATGTGAGGTCACCTAAGTCCCGTGGTGAACTGATTGCGGTTTCAAATTATATCCAAGAACAGTCTGACGAGTGGTGACTGTCCAAAGCGGCGTGGATCTAATTGAGTAAATAAAGTGACTTGGAATTGTGTCAAACTGGATGAGTTGTAGACAAAGGAGACACAGACCTAGGGGGCCACAGGTGTCTGTTCACCTGCGGGGACCTCCTGGAACAGAGAAACAAACACTGCAATGCTAACCCTTCTGTTGTGCTCGACTGGAGGAGACGGGAAGGGCCGGTCATCCAAAGCAATGCGTAAATCAGATGCAGCTGAGAGCTAGGCTGACTCATGGCTCTCTTCTGATAAAAAATGCAGAACCAACTCTCCGAGGAAATTATACTTCCATAATTGTCAAATAATGCAATCACAGAAAGAAGAAATCGGAGGTACCATCCGTGTCGTCTTTGAATATTCAAGGCAAAAAGCATCTCATCTCTTGTTATGATCCAGTCTTATTTAAATTATTTTCCCTTAAATTTGAATAAACCTTTTTATCATTCCTGATTTCTTTATGTAAATTGGCCGTGATTATTACATCACCCAAATAGCAAAGCATTTTAAAAAAAAAAAAAGTAATCACAAAATCCACCTAAAATTTACTGAGCTATAAGGGGAACATAATTATTCTGATCACTTCTTCACTTTCAAATTATCCCAAAGTGGAGGAAAAATCATGTTCTCGAGTTTTCTGTTTGTACCTTCGCAAGATTATTCTTTTAATGGTCTATCTGCTACAAAGCACGATCATTAGCCCTGAGAACTACTTTGAAGCAGAGAAAGCCAAATAAATACAATATATACTGCTCTAAAGGCAGAGCAGCAAGTGGTTTATACAGATAATAATACATTGAGGAATGTCATAAAATATTCATAGGACAAGAACAGCTGACAAGCCACTGGATAGCAGACACAAGCCATTGATCTGCACGTGCTAACAACGAAATGAATCAAAATTAAGTCCCAATTCAAATCTAGCTTCTTGCTAGGAAAATATGGAATATTCCTTGGGAATTTTTTGGTCTCACATTTTCAGTGAAGCCCATTAACGGGCAGACTGGCGTTTTTGTCTTTGTAAAATTATTGATTCTCTCGGACCTTAAAGCAGAGTTCAGTTTGAATAACAGATTTGCCTACTCCATCAGTTTCGTTGTGCGTGTGTGTGTGTGTGTGTGTGTGTGTGTCTGTGTGTGTGTCTGTGTGTGTGTGTCTGTATGTGTGTGTGTCTGTATACACATAATTTACATCAGATAAATGTGAAGCAAAACTACCTACAGTATGGTAGAGTTAAAAATAGGCCTCCATAAGCCAGGGGTATGGCTCAGTGATACATTTTGTTCTTACTCTCAGGATACCTATAAATAAATACTTTCTAACTTCATTTCCATAAAGTACTTTTTAGCTTTAAAAAAAAACTCATGGTGAATTCATAAGAAATTCATACTCATATTCCCAGGGTACATTTTATTAATCAGGTTAATATGTAGTATTTTCCACATTGATTAACAATTAGACAAACTTTCTGTTCCCTAGAGAATATTATATAGAGCATGGTTCTCAAACTCGGTTGCACATTAAGATCACCTGGAGAGTTTTTAAAAATCTAAATGCTAAGGCTGCACCCAGACCAATTAAATCAGAATCTCATGGGGTAAGGACCAGCCATCAGTATTTCTTAACAGCCCTCTAGACTGTTCCGGTGTGTAACCAAGATTGAGAATCACTGGTGTTAAGAATTTGGGTTTTGAATTCTTCCTCTTAGCCCTTTGTTCCTGTCACTAGTCTTTCCCTTCATAACAAACAGTACTTTTGAAAGGTACCATAATGTGGTTTATCATGTGATATCTTAGGTCATAGATAGAGGTCTTTCCATAAGAACTCTAAAGTTTCCAGTTCTAAATCAGAAAGCCACAACACTGTGGTGAGATTTCTATAAGACATGTTGGCTTTTTGTCACCCATTTCCATCATAAGAAACATGTTCTTTCTTTCAGGTATACTGTACAAAGGAAATGGGGAAAATCAGTTCATCTCTCAGCAGCCTCCGGTGGTCAGCAGCATCATGGGTAATGGTCGGAGGCGGAGCATCTCATGCCCAAGTTGCAATGGTCAAGCTGATGGGAACAAGCTGCTGGCACCAGTTGCACTAGCCTGTGGGATCGATGGCAGTCTATACGTAGGGGATTTCAATTATGTCCGGCGGATATTCCCTTCTGGGAATGTGACAAGTGTTTTAGAACTAAGGTATGTCTTTCTTCTATTGGGCTTTCATCAGAGACAATCATCATACCCTTTAAAAACAAAGTTGGATGTGATACACTGATTTATTATTTAAGCATACACCCCACCGTTGAAAACTCAGTCTAGAAAGAACTTAGTCCTTAAGTAGAGATAGAAGGTCAACAATATACAGTGTTATTAATGTGAGAAAGAACAGAAAGCAGCTTACTCGTCCCAGTGATCTTTCTGTGAACTGGAAGGTAAAGCCACATATATTTTTAATCATTTCAATTTTCCTTAGGATAACGGCGCAGCACAGGAATCCGTCTTTTATTTCTGTTTTGTTTTTTTTTTCTTTTTTTTTTCTTTTTTTTTTTATTGGATATTTTATTTACATTTCATATGTTATCCCCTTACCCCATCCCCCACCCACCCGGGAACCCCCAATCCCCTTATCCCTCCTCATTCTTCTCTGTGGATGTAACCCCCACCTACCCCCCCCACTCCCACTTCCCCACCCTCAAAATTCCCACCCCCTGGGGCGTCCAGCCTTCATGAGGTCAAGGATCTCATCTTCCACCTGTGCCCGGCAGGGACAGTGGCTGAAATGGTGGCCTAAGATGTTTTCTTTGGAACCAAGGCGTGATAGTAAAGGGACAGAAATGCTGGATGTTCGGTTGGGTCAGCCCATTCATTAGCCAGAATGCAGATAGTGAAAGTAGCATGCCTTTGTCGTGATTTAAGTGTGATTGTCAAAATCCACCGGTTCTGACAGCAGTTTGATAAGATTTTGCCTACAAAGTTCATTACCAGTGCTTTCTCCACTTGCAATTTTCCATACAAGTAATTAAACCTCACTATTGATCTCATTATATTTCAGAAGCCTTTTCTAACTCTGCTTTTTTTTTTTACTTTTCTTTTATCTGCTTCCTCCAAGAAATAAAGATTTTAGACATAGGTAAGCATCCTGCTTAAAGGTTCTTGCATATATTCCAATGTCCTTTTTATGTTTCAATGTGACTCTCTGAAATTGTTTTTTAATAACACTGTCTTAAGAGGAAACTCGGAATCACAGAACATCTAACGAATTAAAGCGGCCTAATTGGACAATTACATAACTTATTGCAAAATATACTGTGTGATAGAATTTTAGAAATATTTTCAAGTTGGTTCATTAAAAAGAAAAGTCTTGTCACAAAGAATTCAAATGTGCAGTTACTGACTTATATAACCTAAGCCTTATGAAACAGAACAAAATTTGAAACACAGCAAAGTTTAAAGAGGTAGGATAATTTGACCCAGGACAGATCATGTCTTACTGGGCACAAAGCTGTTTCAGTCTAGGAAGTGATTTGAGAAAACTAATCTGAAAATAGTGTATTATGCTAAATTTTTTTGTTTGCTTGTTTGTTGTTTTGAGACAGGGCTTCTCTGTAGCCGTAGCTGTCCTGAAAGTAACTCTGTAGCCCAGGCTGGCCTCGAATTCAGAGAGCCGCCTGCCTCTGCCTCCCTAGGGCTGGGATTAAAGGCGTGTACCACACCACCTGGAAAATTTTATAAACTTATCTGATCAATATGGACATACTGCTGAACTTGGAAATTCTTCCTCCCTTGCAGCACCTCCTATGTTTATCTCAGCCTGTGGTTTCTAATTTTCCCAAATTGGAAGAGTTACTAGGTTCAGGAGAAATGTTTTTTGTGCCATTATTATGTGGAGAAAGGCTTTCTTCAAAGCTAACGATGACTATAGAGTACTGTCAGCCAGAAGCTTTCATATCCCACTGACGAGTATACTTGCCTGAAGACGTCACATACAGTAAACCCTTGCCAGGACACTTTTCTAACAGCCACTCTGTAAAGACAGGAGGAAAAAAAAAATACAGAAGAAGCTTTAAACTGCTTTAAACAAAAGCTAGTGAAAGCCAGGGTAAGACATGCCAGATCTAGTTTGGCCATTAAAATATCTAATGCGATGATATATTTTAAAAAGGAGTAATATTTTATGTCAGATATCTTAGATGGTCAGGTCAATATAACTCACTGAAACCCTTGTAGAGATTGACAGCTAGCAAAAAGTGGAGTCCCGCCGATGGATGTGTATAACTGTTAAAGATCAGAATACCCAGGCATGGTCCCAGGACCCTTCCCTAAGATACTGTATTGATCTTACACTTTCAACTAAATGGCCCAGTCCACATGCTAAAGATTAACATCGAATCTCCCCAGAACGCTGAGCGTACTTTGAGAAGCCCCGACAGAATATCAACACATTTCTGCTTGTTTTCTTGGTAGCTGTGGAAAGAAGAGGAAGGACAGACAGTGGCATGTGAAAATGCTGCCGGCGATAGAGAAAAAGACTATGAAAGCCTGCCTTTTAACAAGCTGGCCTATTATATGCCAGGCACCGTGCCAGATGCTCTTTGTCTGTTATTAGAGAACCGCACAGTAATCCTTCAGGTTACACATGAGGTAACAGAGGTTGGAAGGCATTACATCCCATCCCAGGATACACAGCTGAGAAACGTGAAACAGAGATTTGAACCCCTCTCGTGTGTGTGTTCTTTCCTCTGTGCCATTTTTTAATATGTTCCCCATGGCTAGGATTCTATAGGGAGATTTCCTAAAAGTGCAAAAAAAAAAAAAAGTCTAGACTTGTTTCATAGTCATTTTGCAAGTTGTCTACATCTATCATCTCTGAAAAAAAAAATCTCTGTTTGGACTTGTTGATGCATACTCCCATAGAATATGAAGTCAGTATATACCATCTCATGGCATTTGGCAGCGACACTTACTGTAATCCCCCTCGCCTGGTCCTCTGTCACTTCCTCCATGTTTCATTCTGACCACACTTGAGCTTCGACATGTCCTTTCTGTGACACCCAGGCAGGACCTTTAGGTTGTGAATCGCCACTCTCGAACGTTAAAACTAACAGTGTTAAATGATCATTTCCGTGCCAAACGCTTTGACGAATGGTAATCTAAGACAAAGCTCTCAGAAACTCACACATAATAACAAACTAGACCTACGCGTGACCAACTGACATCATCAGTATTATTTTTTAACGTGTCATGGGCACAACTGTCCCGTGAACGTGGTTCTTAGAGGAAAACAAAACTGGGAGATATCAGCATAGTAAGGAAGTTTCCAGAAAGTGCTGCTATTTGAACTAGATCTAATAGTAAAATTGGCTTGATCAGAACAGCAAGAAGAAAGACATTCATGGGACAGGAAAACAGTAGAGAGGAAATAAGTATACTGGGGTCTAAGACAAAGTAAAGTATGCAAGATATTCCAAGAGTAACCAGACCGACCCAAATAAAGCAGGGATTTGTGTAGCTAACAGTGAGGTACAGGGTGAAGACAGTTAGGGTCAGCTTACTGAGGGTCGCTTTGAGCTCGCTGGGAAAAAAATGGCTCAGAGTGGGGAAATAGTCTAGGGTCATGAACAAGTGGCATATTCAAAGTGACCTATTAGGAATATTCATGTGCTTGATAAAATCACTTAGAAAGTTAATGCACCTGACCGTGAGAGTCAGCATACCTTAAGAGAAGGCTCAACAGTGAAATCAGCCATAGGAAGCCAGACAGTGAAGAGATTGTACCTTCTGTGCAGTTAGAAAGATGAAGGAAGAGCCTCACAGGATGGTACATGGCCCCCAATCCCAGGACTTGGGAGGGCGAGGCACCAGATGACTACAAATTTACAGCCACCGTCGCCTGTAGAGTAGAAAACAAGGAAAGGCAAAAATGTACAAGGTTCTTGAGCCCCGTTCACTAAACGGATAATGACATTATTGATGAAATTAATGTGTATTTAATAACTATCTGAAATGACCTGAGGAAGGTCAAAATATTTAAGATATTTAAATTAGTTAGCACTTCCTTATTTTTATGAAATTATTTCCAAGCCTAGCGACACAGGCCTGTAATCCTAGCTACTCAGGAGGCTGAGTCAGGGGCAAGATGAGTTCAAGGTCAGCCTGGGTAATCTCAGAATAAAAAAAAATGGATAAAAGCTTGGGGGTGGCTCAGCAGAGAAGTGCTTGCCCTGCATGAGTGAGACCCTCCTTTCACTCCTCAGTACAAGAAGAAAGACATTTTTTAAAGGAAAGAATTGCAGAAGGAAGGAAATGAGCTCAGGAAGGAAATGAACTTCTGTCAGAAACGTCTTCCTGTTTGCTAGCCTGGCTTTTGTTACAGCCTCTCTTTGCTGTGTGGCAGAGCAGCTGTGAATAACTCAAGAGCAAGCGGTAGGAAGAAAGGGAATCCTAAAATGTGCCTAAGTCTACATATAGGAATGTCACTGTCAACTGTAGGCGATTCAGTACATATAGAATATCTGCATCCGGTCCTCTTCCTGTACCATAAACTGTCATTAATTATACTAATGGAAACCATATTTAAAAATACTGGCCAAGAGTATTAAGACATGGTCTTACTACTTAAAGATTCAAATAGGATGCTATCATGCCAAGTTCTTAAGCACTTTTAAAATAGTCTATAAAATAAAATTCCTTAGGTATATTTAGTTATACTCAGGTATCATTTGATATTTTTAACTGGTAATACTAAAATGATTATAAAATGATTATAAAATGTACCACTACTTTACTAGTTTGTTAATTAGACCCCTTTGGTAAGAGAGTGCATTTTGGCTTATCCCTGTTCAAAGTCCTTAAGTTCCAAATTAAAATTTTTAACCAATCCCAGTTTATAGTCACCCAGTCTTCTGGTTACCATGAAGTAGGCAGTGTTGCTTTTATACATAAACGGAATTCATTATGCTTCTTCAATTGCTTTGTGCTAAGAGCTGTGGCAGTTTCCAGCTGAAAAGATAAAAGTGTTAATAGTGTACATTCTCTGTGCCGTTTTCCACAAGTGTCTCCCTCATCTAAGATGGCTGAATTATGAGAAAATAAATGAGTATAACCAGCCCGCACTTGCCCCTGGATCTCTGTCCAATTGACAAGGCTCTAGGGAAAATGTCTTCATAACTGGCATCTGGGTCATCCTGGATGAGTTCAGAATCAAGGTGCGGTGGACGATGTCGCTTGAGTTCACTTCCTTGCTTTTTGCTATTAGTCACAAATGTCACTTTAAACCCTTCTGAAACAGCAAAATCTTAAGATAGTCAGTCCCACAGAAATGCTCTGTGTTTCGACTGTTGCATTCAGATTTCCCCAAAACGTGGTCTTTGTAAATCCCTGTGCTCGTGGCCAACTGCAGTCAGCTTCCAGTCAGTGTGACCTCGGATTACATACTAGATGTGCTTCTCATCTGAAGCTCACAGCCCCTCTGTACTAGAACGCCCGCCCCTCGATGACTTCCGGGCTGCTAGAAAACAGCTTCCAGTGCACTCTGTCAGGGGATGCTTCAGGCTTAAAATCAGATGATCTTGAGTCAAACTCCTGTTGTGTATGTGATTCAGAACTCCTCTGTCATCCGTCTGTCAACTAAAAATTTCCAAACTCACTTTTATCCTATTTTTTTTTGTGGGGGCATAGGGGGTAGGGTTTTTATTTAACTTTGTTTTTAGAATTTTATACATGAGTGCTGTATTTACATAATTTCTACATCTTCTGCTTACCAGTCCTGTGCTCCTTCAAATTCATGACCTCATTATTAGTGTGTGTGTGTGTGTGTGTGTGTGTGTGTGTCCCCACATGTGCATCCTACTGAGTCCATACAGTGTGGCTCATATGCACATATGTTTAGAGCTGACCACTTGGGATTAGCTAACTTGTCAGAGAGCTCATCCATGAAGAAAACTGATATATTCATATTCTTTCCCTCCCTCCTCTTTTCCTTCTTCCCTCCTTTCCTCCCTTCCTTGGTTGCCTGTAACTCTTCATCTAGGTGTTGGACCTTCTAAAATTTCCCCCATCCATGTTGTCATGTCAACTGGTGGTATCATTTTTGTTCTATTTTAGAAGCTCTGTAGAGACCTTTCCCACCTGTGTGACACTAGGGTCTGAGGAATAACCATCCTTTGCCAGCTGAGACTGTACCTCCACTCTTGGACCATGAACTCATCCACGCTGTTCTAGACAATAGAATTGTGTTCACAGTGAGACCTTACACTCATCAGATAAAGCTGTCCTGCTTGATTCGGAAGTGTCTGTGTCTTCAGGACACTGATGCAAACTGTGATCCCAGCACAGCAGAAGTAGAGAGAGGTAGACAATGAGTTAGAAGTTAGGCTACATTGTGAGTTCAAGAGAAAGTAGAAAATGAAGTACCTGTGTGTTGAGGAAGGTAGAATAAGCATTATCCAGCAGATCTAACCCCAATTCCCTACTCCATGGACATGATGACATTACCACTCAAGTAAATGATGGTGGTGCCAATCAAAGCCCAGCTCATGCCTTGAATGTCCATTGGTTTTACACCAAGAAATCTCATGCCCCATGGCTGCCAACAATCAGATAGCCAAAACCTAATGGATCAAAATGAAGGATATAATTTAAAAGTATGCATGGGTCCTGTAGCTTTGTTATAATAAACCTTGAAACAAGTAACAGACATCTTAAGAGGAGCGTGGACATCACTCTAATACTTTAGTTTATTCCAGATTCCTGATTTACCAGCAGAAGTAAGCAAATTTGAATCTGTTCACATTCTGAGATTCCCCCCCCACCCCGAACATTTTCAGGAAGCAAGTCAAGACCTTATAGCATTATGTAAGGCATATTGAAATATTACTGTAGACAGGACAAGAGCAAATATTAAGAATAGTGGAATCTTGCTGAGTGTGTCTTCTGTGCTCCCCTACTGGTGGGAGAAAAACTAGTAGAAATTATAACCTTGTTGTAAGAAAAGCCTCTTAGACTAAAGTACGCACATTCTCCACTTATAAAAACCAGGAAACTGGAGGTGGTACCGTAAGAAGACTGCTCAGTATGAAAGCAGGGAAACCTGGGATGAAACCTCCAGTACGAACGTGAAAACTGGACACATTTGCACATGACTGAACCTCTAGCACTGTGGGGCAGAGGCAGGTGGACCTCAGGACCTCCCTGGACAGCAAAACCAGAGGCAGATATTAGAAGAAGGAAGCACCTGTCAATACAAACACACACACACTCACACACACACATACTCACACACACACACATGTGCATGGAAAAATTAACTAAAAAGGACATCAAAAAATGAGAATTGTTTCATAACAGTTTAACATAATTAGTAATAAAAAATCTGCTATAGCACTTTTATAATTAAAATGTTCATTTTAGGCTTATACTACATGTTTTTAATAATTGTTTTGAGATTATAATATATTTACATCACTTCCCTCCTTTCTTTCTACCCTCCAAATTCATATTGCGTTCCTTGAAATCAATGGCTTCTGTTTCTTTAGTTGTTGGTGATGTGTGTGTGCGTGTGTGTGTATGCCAACCAACTAGTATGCTCTTCCCTAGGGAAGACTATTATTTCTTCTGCTGTCACCCTTATAGCTTTCCCCATGCTATGTTAGCATGTCTGTTTGTGCCGTCCTTCTTCAGGTCATGCTTAGGCAGCCATGTTGAAGAGACTTCATGTATATAGCATCTCTGACGTTCCCAAGAAACAGTCTCCCAGTTGTTCAGATGACTCTGTGTTTCTGACTGTAGAAATGGAAGGAAGAAAGAAGCAGAGCAAGATGGAGAGGGAAAATAAAAAACCAAGTTCATTATCAAAATATATATATTATTTAGTGGATCCCATCTTTATCATCCCTTCCCCCTGAAAAAACAAGTAATTTAAACTGTTTTTGGCCTTTTCCATATTTGCACACGATCTAAAAGTCACATTCCTAAGAAGGCAATGTTCAGAGATTGCCTTCTGCCTTTGAATGTATAATCTCACTTATCCCCGTAGGTCTGAACAGACATTGTACCAGCACCATTTGCTTTCCTGGATTGTGACAGAGCAGCTAAGGTGGTCATGATGCTACCTTTGCAGGGTAGCATTTTTTTGTGGCTTTACAGCAAAAAGCAAAGTAATGATTCCTAACAATAGTCATGAAATGGGCCATCTGTTACGTCAGTGGAGGAGATGCCAGAGAGGTCTTTCCGTGGAATAAACTTCATCTATCCACTCAGAGGGGTGGATGGAGAGGCCTTGCTTCTTTGTTTTAGACTTCTGTATGACTCCAAAGTTAGTTGTTTTAAGGAATGGCTGTGAGTAGGGACTGGAGAGTTGACTCCATAATTAAGAGCCCTCGTTCTCTCAGAGAACCCACCTTTGATCTTCAGGGCAGCTCCCAACAGTCTGCAACTCCAGTTCCAGGGATCTGATGCCCTCTTCTGGCCTCCTGAGGCACCAGGCATGCACATGGTACACACACACACACACATACTTGCAGGCAAAACATCCCATACACATAAAATGTGAAACATAATAATAGTTAAATTAAATTAAATTAATGGCTGACGGTAAATTGTTGAGTCCTCAACATCAAGCTGGAAAGAAAAATATCAGACTCAAACATACCTCACGTCAGAGACTTGCTACCTCAGATCACATCACAGTCTCTTATGTCATGATCACTGACCCTGGTCTTTGTCTAACCTGTGACACTGGGCTCCGGTTCATAAGCACTGGAGCCCGTGCTGTGTTTTATTTCACTTTTCATCTCCCTCTGCGTACAAGAAGTGGCTCTCACCTAGTATTTGCATACAAATCTTTTTTTTACAGCAGCAACCCAGCTCACAGATACTACCTGGCTACGGATCCCGTCACCGGAGATTTGTACGTTTCTGATACTAACACCCGCAGAATCTATCGGCCGAAGTCACTCACGGGGGCCAAAGACCTGACTAAAAATGCTGAAGTGGTGGCAGGGACCGGGGAGCAGTGCCTGCCCTTTGACGAGGCCAGGTGTGGGGACGGAGGGAAAGCTGTGGAGGCAACGCTCATGAGTCCCAAAGGTACCGAAAATTATCAACTTAGGCTTTCCCTTTTACCTTACTTTTTATATTTTATTATATTTACATATTAAATTATTACATTATATTTTCATACGTATAAAATCCACCGAGTGCCTGATTGTTTAATGCTGAGTCTAACGTTTTATCACCGAGTATGTTCTAGAAAAGCTGTGTCGCGCCTACTCTTTTAAAAGCCATTTAGCATGTAACTGCTAGAAGCTAAGTTGATTTTCTTTTTTCTCTCTCTTTTTTTTTTTTACAGTAAATATAATGTTTTGAACTTCTTAAAAACAGAACTCATTGTACAATTTTTGTTGGGTTTTTTTTTTCAACTTTTCGAAGACTGAAGCCACAATCAGTCATTCATGTCACGTCCTATTAAACTTCAGATTCCTTCATTGTCCTGAAATTTCCTTGTCATGAATGAGTCCCGGGCCTCTGTAAAAACCAACACTAAGCAACCCTATTAGCTTGCACCCACTTTGGAGCTGTTCAACTTTTGTCTCTATGCCATGGGAAAAAATGCTTGCTATGAGGAATCTGGGGAGGTAATGGGCTAAAAATTCTGTGTGATAAAAGCTTTAAAGGAGTCAAGATTGACTCCTCGCTCAAGTGTTATGCCATCCATTACAACGCGGTTCGGTTTGGAAACTTTTTGATTTTCATTATAACCAGGGAGGATTATGTGAGCAGGGTCTGGAAAAAAAAAATATTTGCTGTACTGAATTATTCATAATGGCAGATTTCATTGTAAGAAGGTCAGCTAAACACTAACCTTGGCTCGGATCTGCCTTTGTTGGATAGAGTGTCATGACTATAAGTCGACTCTAATAGAATCTAAGCCTGTCTCTAGAATGTACGGCCTACCTTGGGACTGTGGACTTTATTTTGTATTTGAAGCATACAGGTTCCATACCTATGAGGTTCTTATACTTGGCAGAGATCCTTCGAGATTTGAATTCTTTGTTGTGTTTCTTTATATATAAATGTATTAGAATTGTAAATGCCTGAATTGGGGATTTTTTTTCCCCATCTTTTCTTAAGATTTTACAGTCAGCATTCTTACCTGCTACCTAACATCCATTTTATTACCAGGGATAAGCTTTGAATTTGTCACTGGGCGTAAGGGTTTAATCAAAATTAATCATTAAAATAAATGGTAACACTTATTTCTCTTTGATAAAGGGATGGCGATCGATAAGAACGGACTGATCTACTTTGTGGATGGAACCATGATCAGAAAGGTTGATCAAAATGGAATCATATCAACTCTCCTGGGCTCCAACGACCTCACATCAGCCCGACCTTTAACCTGTGACACTAGCATGCACATCAGTCAGGTACTGTGCTAAGCCAAGCTTTCTGTCTTGCTTCAGAGTGACTCCATTTGTTCTGTCAATGATTTGTCTGGCTCAAAGTAGCCGGTGGTGCCGCCATGTTGAGTTCCATCTATCAGGGATGGGGGTATCTAGGATATGACTGTTCTGTTTAAACGTATAATCTTCTGCGGGTCTGCATTTTATGAATCCGGTGAAATACGGAACAATTAGCGCTAAGAAATGCTAAGCATGTGTAATAAAATCCCACTAATGTAGCAGCATGCAGGTACTCCAAAAAGAACAAAACAGCTTAAATCCCTAATCTTTTGATTGCATGGGCTCCTTCAGCACAAGAGAAAACACACTATGATTAGTCCCGAGGGGCTTATATTTAGAATTAGGAACTTAACTATTGGTCTGATTGAGAACACAAGGGAACACTAATGTATTCATAACCTAGCAAGCCCTGGCATTTGGCTGCTATTACTATTAAAAGGAGCATATGTGTTCATGTCTCAGCAATATCTGTTGACTCACTACATAGACGTGCATTTGCTGTCTGGCTAAAACCAGCAAATCTTTCCATGCACCAACTGCATTTTTAAGTAAGATATTACATCCTACATTCGTCTCTGCGTCAAAATTTTAGGTTTGTTTGACCATGGATATTGAAATAAAAACAATTTTAAAGCAGTTTATCAAATAAAGGCTAATTTCCATGAATGGTCTAATTTGCTCTCCTAGCAAACTAACTGCAGCTTAGTAACTGACTAACCAAGTCATTTCTTTCTTTCTTAAGGTGCGTCTGGAATGGCCCACCGATCTTGCCATTAACCCCATGGATAACTCCATCTACGTCCTGGATAATAACGTAGTTTTACAGATCACCGAAAACCGTCAAGTTCGCATTGCTGCCGGACGGCCCATGCACTGTCAGGTCCCTGGAGTGGAGTACCCCGTGGGGAAGCATGCAGTTCAGACCACCCTGGAGTCAGCCACTGCCATTGCCGTGTCCTACAGCGGGATCCTTTACATTACAGAAACTGATGAGAAGAAGATCAACCGAATAAGGCAGGTCACCACAGACGGGGAGATCTCCTTAGTGGCTGGGATACCGTCGGAATGTGACTGCAAGAACGACGCCAACTGTGACTGCTACCAAAGTGGAGACGGCTACGCCAAAGATGCCAAACTCAGTGCACCGTCCTCCCTAGCCGCCTCTCCAGATGGCACGCTGTACATTGCCGATCTGGGAAATATCCGGATCCGGGCCGTGTCAAAGAATAAACCTTTACTCAACTCCATGAACTTTTACGAAGTTGCCTCTCCAACTGATCAAGAGCTGTACATCTTTGACATCAATGGGACTCACCAGTACACCGTGAGCCTGGTCACGGGTGACTACCTGTATAATTTTAGTTACAGCAACGACAATGACGTCACCGCTGTAACAGACAGCAATGGCAATACCCTCCGAATCCGAAGGGATCCGAATCGGATGCCAGTGCGAGTGGTGTCTCCCGATAACCAGGTGATATGGTTGACCATAGGCACCAATGGGTGTCTGAAAAGCATGACCGCTCAGGGTCTGGAACTGGTTTTGTTTACTTACCATGGCAACAGTGGGCTTTTAGCCACCAAAAGTGACGAAACTGGATGGACAACATTTTTTGAGTAAGTATACGAAATTTTTACTCTAACTATAAAATGTTGATATCACAATAGAGTCTCTAATAAGACTACATGCTTAAGAACTGACAGGAACTATATGATTGAGGTCCTAAAGTGTCAGTAATTTTTAGGTCCCTCTTTGAGAAAAAAATAAAAGTCAAAATTATGAAAATTAGATGCAGAGCCCTGGAAGAGACCCATACATGTGAAATGCCTCAGATTAAATTTCATTTAGCTCCATGGTAAATTTACCTCTCCTTAGGAACTGACATTTTGCTCCAAGTACACTTAGCAGATTAGCGACAGACCTTTCAAAGGACAATCCGTAGCTTTAGTTTTAGGCCTAAACCCTCTGGATTCGGATTTGCCAGGCTGATAAAAAGCTGACTGCAGTCGAAGCTCCCATTGAAGAAAAAAAAACTTTTGAAAACCGTTTACAGTGAACTTGGCTGGTTACCTTGGCGCTGCAAATGTTATTCTTATCAAACAGAAGGCTTAGCTTTTCATAATCAGTTATTGGAGAAGGTAAGCCATGCTTTGAAGGACTTTGTAACCAGATGCAAATCGGGACTGTCGGCCACCATTTTGAAAGCCTAGGAGAAGGGGCGGATGAAGCCAGGGTGTTTGTGTGGAGAAGCAGCCTAGGCTAGGTATGTATTCCAGTCACATTTTCATGAGGTCAGGGAGAGCGAAATGAAAATTAGCTGTTGTATATTTTATGGTGTGTGTACTTTACAGTGAGTGCGTGTGTGAAATCATTTCCCACTTCTGGGTCACCTGACTAACGTTGCACAAGCGAAGTAAGGTGCCACCGGGAAGACGTGCTGACAAATTCAAACGAGAGCTTGGGATGAGAGTTTTGAGTTCCCTTAGTGTGATTTTTGACAGTGACATGTTGAAGCAGAAGTCTTTTCTCCAAGAACACACGTCTAAAATCACAACAGAAGTCACTAGAAAAAAGCATCCCATACACAAATAGTTTTCCTACAGCCGCTCTGGAATGGATCCTCCACAGTAAGCTTTGTTCCTCTGTAGTGGGAGCGGCTTTTCTCTTTCCGACAGGTTCCCTATTAATAAAGCGAATGTTCCCCCAGCAGCGTGATTTTTGTGAGAGGAACAAACCTTTTCAATTGAAGAATTACATTAGAATTCTGTCCTTAGCATTCCTTTTTCCTCATTTCAGAATCGCAATAGGAAAGGAATAAATTGGAAGTTAATGGAAGCCACTTCCTTTGCAGGGCTTTCAAAGTGATAGCGGGCTGTGTTGCCAAAGACGGAGAAGGCACAGAGAGAAAGCGCGGCCATTAGATAGGCCTAGGCAGGAGAGCTGTCCTCATTAGAAGTTCCTCGGTGATGGTGGTGCCTCGGGTGCGGTTTCACTGTAGTTGAAAGTGGGGAGAGAAAACAGGCTAAGTTTCCAGGACTGTCTAAGACTCGAGCTTTGCTCTGTGGGCCATTTTTGAACGTGTCCTTGTTGGGTCCAGACACTGACGCTGCATAGTGCTCCTGTGGTGACACAGGAACTGGGACCTGCCAGGATGGTTTCCTGAGGGCCCATCGAAGTTTGGAAAATCAGAGAAACCAGCACACTCTATCAGTGGGGGAGGGGGAGATGTGGGAGACTTTAAATAAATTTGGGTTGGGTTTTTTTTTTTAATTTCTTAAGAGGTGGTGAACAAGAAAAAAACATACTTCTCTATTTAAAAAATATATATAGTCTTTGAGAAATAAAAGCACTTTCAAGAATCAGGGGTCTGGTTGGCAAGTCAATCTTGTTATTATAATAGGAAAAAGCATTGTTCTATACAGTTTTTTTGACCATTCCTAAAACTGTGACCCATAAATACAGTTCCTCATGTGGTGGTGACCCCCAACCGTAAAATTATTTTTGTTGCTGCTTCATATCTGTAATTTTGCTACTGTTGTGAATCATAGTTTAAATACTTCATATGCAGGATATCTGATATGTGACCCTTTGAAAGGGTCATTCGACCCCTAAAGCAGTCAAAACCCACAGGTTGAGAACTACTGTTCTAGTAAGCCACAATACAGACTTATTACACAACACACGTGCGTGGCCATGAGAAAGTATAGTCAGAGAAATGACAGTGAAAGTAACTAGCTCAGAAGATTATTATGAAAATATTTAAACTATGGCCACACAGACTCTCTCAGGTATATTTTAAGGGTATATTCAACCAAACAGTATTTGCAAGTTACTTTACTAATAAAATAAGCAGAAGTATTGGTTTAAAAAGCAGGAACACCTATGTGTAATCCCAGCACTCGGGAGAATGAGGCAGGCTGTGGACTGAGAGTCTGAGGCCAGCCTGGGCTACACTGTGGATTAAAACCAGAATGAGCTACATAGTAGAACCTCATCTCCAACTTCTGATTTTGGAAAGCAATGTATTAATTTTTCTCTACATACTCTCAGCATATATGTGTGTGTGTGTGTGTGTGTGTGTGTGTGTGTGTGTGTGTGTGTGTGTGTGTATGTATGTATACATGTGCATATATATATAATTTTTTAAATTGCCAAGAACCATGTTTGCTTTTTTAAAGGTACGTAAGAGTAGAAGAGTTAACCTCAGGAATCCAGAGCTGCTAGGTCCAAATGAGACAACTTTTATCATTGTGACTCTCCATGCTGGCGCAAGGGGCCACTTCTTCCAAAGGTCAAAACCCGTAAAGCCCCCTCTCCAAGGCTTGAGTGTGTCCTCTTGGGAACACCTGCGAGGCTGAAGGATGGTTAACATTCTCATAGCACGGCACATTGTCTATGAACCTTGGAAGTGAGAAACAGGCAAACCTAGGCTCACAGAAGCCTTATCCAGTTTCTGCTTACTATACCCTAGCCTTCAGAAGCAGTACCTGTGGGTGTTCTACTATAAGCCGTGAGCTCTGAGTTCCTGACAAGATGATGCAGTTTGTTTTTACAGTGCTGGGACCTTTCTCAGTTCATCTCTGGACTTCCATGGCCCAAGTCACTGGAAGGACCATATAATATGTGCTTGTCCACCCCCTAGCCCACCTGGGAGAACAATCGTATGCCATTTTTTGAATTACCCAGTTAGGAGTGATTGAATCCTGGCCCTGTCCATCTCTGACTCCAGCCTTAACCTTGGCTGTCTGCTAGCTGTTTGTCTCTTGACCAGTGTTAACCATCCTCCAACTCCGCAGGTGTCTCAGGTGATCAGCTTGGAGCTTTACCACGGCAGAGTTAACTCTATCCCAGCCACTGGGATAGAGCAGCGGTCTCTCGATGTTGCTTTGCATATACCTGCTCACCTACGGTGTGGTCTGGGATGGTCTCTTCTTGTTAGCAGCCATCCTCACTTACAATTTAGTCTATCACAGCTGATGCACTGGGAACAAGGATATAGGAAAGAACAATAGTGTCTGGCCTACATGTGTTCCTCAGGGGACTCGGGGAACCAGCCAGCCTGCAATCACTACCCCAGAGCCCGGTCCCTCATCTTTCTAGCATGCTTACCACATACCTAAGGACAGGCCTTCTTACTCACCTTCCTCAGAGTCTCAATCGTGGTCATGTTAACCCTTCATCTTCCTCTGGACAGCAGGCAGTGTTCTGACAAGCTGCAGATGGGCAACTTCAACTTGTGGTTTCAAACCCTCTCCCTTATTACAGGTAGAGAGCCAGCTCCTCGGGACTTTCTCTGCTTTTTGTTGTTATTAATGAACTGATATCTTGGTAATATTCCACTTCATGTTTTTGTAGTACCGTGTGTCTAACTTAGATGTAGAAAGACACTTGGTAAGTTCATAAAGAAGGGCTTTGACCAAAACCACAAGGAGATTGTAACGGGGGTGGGGGTGGGGGGAATCATTGCCAACTGAGAAACATGTTTTCTGTGACTTTCACCACTCCAGTCCCTTAAGCTGGTAGGTGGTCTATAATCATCTCCTGGCATATAAAGACCTTATACAAAGGAATGGCAGCTTTCAGGCCAAATCCCTGTTTGTTTATGGCCAGATTATCAGCTAGCCTAGTATCTAAAAAAAAAAAGGTTTGAAATTAAAACTTTTATCGACTAGAAACAGATGGTAGACCTGGAATCAATCAATCTGCCTACTGCAAAAATAGAATTTACTCTGGCTCCAGCCAGAGAAATTCCAAAGGAGAGCAAGTCCAGATTCTGTACCGTGTATGTTTTCATCTTATTATTTTTTTGTTGAGTATGCCGTTACCATGTTTGCAGTCCTGGTGTGAGTACAAAGAAAATGGGGGGGAAATATTTTAATGCAAGCTGTTGTCTCTGCGGCTCCCACAACTCATGGAATGTTGCTGTGCACACAGGGCATTCTCCATAGCTTTTCAGTGAAGGAAGATTGGAGGCAACAGCCAATGATGTAGTCGGGTGAATATTTATGATCGAGCAGAGTCTGATGAAATCTAGAACTGGCTCTCCCCAAAGCACCTCTGAAAAACTACTGTATAAATGATCTCGTACTCTCTGGGATGGTACAAAGCCCTGCACCAATCATTAATACAAAAAAAGACGATATTTCACATTTTTCTTGTCCATCTTTTGATGTTTACCCAATAGCAGTTGTTTGCTCACTTTATTTTCCTTCATAAAATAAGAACTTCTTCAGTTGATCTTGTTGGTCAGATAATTGAATGAGGAAGAAAATAAAGACTTTCATACTGGAAGCGTTTTATTCTGAACTATTGCTTTTAAGGGGAAAGGGTCACAAGAACTGTGCATATAGCAGATTGAGGTGATATTGCATCATAATCCCCGAAATCAGGAGGCAAGGGTTGAAGGATTAGGAGTTTGAGGCCAGTCTGGGGTACACCAAAAGTTCAAGGGCAGCTTGAACTAAATAGCAAGGCTCTGTCTCATAAAAGCAGGGGTTAGGGATAAACTCATTGAAACATTGCTTGCCAACCAGTGATAGGCTCTGGACTCCTTTCCTGTGAGGCAGAGAACAAAAGAAAATTAATAAAGTTCTGCTGTAGCTGAGCAAGATGTCTAAAGGGTGAAGGTGACCCCAGCCCGTCATTACGAAGAAATGAGTAGTCAAAGGGTTGTAAATTCTATTTGAGAAAAGGCCTAAGATACTCGGCATTGGGCAGGACATGCTGTCCAAAAGAACTTCTTCAGTTGATCTTGTTGCTTAGATAACTGAATGAGGAAGAAAATAAAGACTTTCATACTGGAAGCGTTTTATTTTATTCTGAACTATTGCTTTTAAGGGGCAAGCAAAGCTCACTTGCTTCTCAAATGTCCCCAGTACATAAGCCAAGGGGGCTTCCTCACTGTAAGCGGTTCAAAGTACTACCTCCAGCCATTAACTGGTTGGTCCAAGTCCTGGACCAGCAAACTGCTCTGCAGCTGCCTAAGCTTCCCAACAAGTACAGGCCAGAGACAAAGCAAGGGAGAAGAAGCAAAGGCTACTGGCCCATGCTGAGAAGAAAGCTGCTGGCAAAGACGATGCCCCAACTATGATATCCATGTCCTTTAAGCAGGACTCAATACAGTCACCACCTTGGTGGAGAACAAGATGGCTCACCTGGTGGTGATTACCCATGATGTAGACCCCATTGAGCTGGTCTTCCTGCTTGGCCTGTGGTGAAAGATGGGAGCTCCCTACTGCATCATCAAGGGAACAGCCAGGTTGAGATGGCTAGTCCACAGGAAGGCATGCACCACTGTTGCCTTCACATGGGATAACTCAGAAGATGAGGGTGCTCTAGCTAGACTGATGGGAGCTATAGACCAATCATGAGGGCAGGTACAATAAGATCAGCCTCCATTCCTTGGTCCCAAATCTGTGGTTTGCATTGCCAATCCCGGAAAAGGCAAAGGATGAAGACCTCGCCACTGAACTAAGTTAAATATACACTGCTAAGTTTACTATACATAAATAAAATTACAAAATAAACCCTCAAAAAAAAAAAGAAAGAAAAACGTTAAAGGAAGGCAAACATTTCTCCATTCAAATATAAGTTCAGTATGTTATACCTAGTACAAGAGAGGATTGGGGTTGGGGGGTGATTCCCAATTCCCAACTTGCAGTTCTTATCAGCCCCCAATAAGTTAGGCAGGTTACTCTAATTTAGGATAGATAGGTGGTGTCTTAAGCACAAGAGCCTTCATGTCAAAAACTATAGACCTGTGGCAGTTTCTCTCCAGGGCACCTGTGGTGGTTCTGTCCCTGTTAGGATTCCTTTAAAAAGTGGCTGGTACTTTTAGACATGCTACTAGAATCCAGTGTCTGGTGGCTTTCACTCAGCTTGGGTGTCTCATATGTCTCAGGGGTTGAATAATTACCTACAGGTGTTTGCCTCTGACCTCTTCTTCTCCTGATTCAATAATCAGCAGAAAGAAGGCTGACCGTGCATCCACTGATAATAATAGCCCCCCCCTCACTCCTTCCCTCCCTCCCTCCCTCCCTCCCTCCCTCCCGCCCTCCTTCTCCTCCTCTCTCAGAGTTTCTCTGTGTAATCCCAGCTGACCAGGAACTTGCTCCCTAGACCAGGCTGGCCTCAAACTCAGAGATCTGCCTGCCTCTGCCTCTGATCCCGGTGTGCTGGGATTAATGGGACACGCCACCACACCTGGCAACGTGTCTTAGTCTTTAAAAACAATTGGCCTGTACTCTCATTTCTTAAAGTAATTCCAGAGAGACCACCAAGATCTCACCTGCTGAAAATGTATTATTTTATAAAGCTCATACCCAAAGTAAAACCATAGTTCTTACACTTGAATGCACACAGAAGCAAATCCGGTGTGTGGAACTAGGCGGTGGAATAAATTATTTAGTAAATGGCATTTCACAGTGCTCTGCTTGCTCGCCCACATACAATACAAAGGGTTTGGCCATATCTGGAGGCACACTCCTTCAGGGGGAAGTAGACAGCAGGGAAAAGCTATGAATTCTAGCTGATATGCACATGCACACCAGCGGGTTAGTGACAACTTTCCTGTCTGGGGAGTTTGATTATTTGGAGCTGTGTATTTGTGGAGCTGAGTGTGATCTTTTGTGAGCCAGATTCAGATTTACAGAGGAAATAAATGAGTTTCAGCTTTTCCCCGTTTATGTAGGTATATATGGGTCTCCAGCTCCTCATTTGGGTTCTTTATTGACCCTCATTCACGCTTTGCAATTTCAGAATGAGCTTTTGAACCATTTCTTTATAATGAACCTAACTCTGTGCCCATGGCACAAACCCACAGCCGGCCCTCCCCCACCTATTCTGATACCCTAGGAGAGTATGGGGGAAGGGACCCCCAAAGAAGAGTCGGGTGTAAATTCTAGCTAGCTATGGTACCCTTAGGGCACTTTCAAATCCAAAACAGTATTCAGAAGGCACAGATAGAGGAGGAAAACTCAAAGGTAATTATTCCAAATTAGGAAAGATGCATCCTTTGCTTGTTGACACCGAATCGGCTGGAATGGAGACTGGTGTGTTCTTACACAGCAGTCCCTCTGACCACCACCGATGCAGGAATTGATTAGAGGGAGCTTCCATGTGACAAGACTGAGGATAACCTCTCCTTTGAAATGCACCTGACAAGCCACAAGTCATTGTTATTTATGTCTGGGAACTACATTACAAACTATGTCCCCATTGCACTTACACCGGACCTTGGGCTCCCTTCGATATGCCCCATGTCTTTCTTCCATTGTGGAGGACAGTGTTTAGGAACTCAGGACCGACTTAGGAGAGATTTCATGCACAGATCACTGAAAATCCTGGGGAAGTCCTGACACTGCTTTCCATTGTCTTCTGTTTTGTTTGATTCTCTGATCGGTTTGCCTTATCTCTTTTTTTATTATTATTAATGATTTTATTTATTTACATTCCAGCCATTAACCTCTTTTGGTCCCCACACACACAGTTCCTTATCCCATTCCCCCTCCCCCTTGGCTCTGAGACAACCCCCCAGCATCCCTGTTCCCTGAGACCTCAAGACCAGCTCCTGTATGCTGCCTGGTTGGTGACTCAGTCTCTGGGAGCTCCCAGAGGTCTCGGTTAGTTGAGACTGCTGGTCTTCCTATGGGATCACCCTCCCCTTCAGCTCCTTTAATCTTTCTCCTAATTCTTCGATAGGGGTCCCTGAATTCAATCCAGTATTCGGTCTAAGTATCTGCATCTGTCTTTTAACCAAAATGAGCACCCCGGGAAATCGATGAGAACTGTGTGGGCAGTTGAATAAAGTAGCTACAGTACACTTCAAACATTCTCCTAGACATGATAAAGGCAGTATTTTCATCAATATTTGATTCATTCTGACTCCTTTCAGTAGTCTAGATATTAAAAAAATTTTTTTAAAAATTTTTAAAAAAACTAGAAACCAGTGTTTTCAGAATCTGGTGCCTCAGCTCCAGAGTATCCGTTGCAGCAGACCTGTTATCCCCTCCAGTGTGATCTGGTTAGCAAGTTAATGTTCTCAAGGTGCTGAGTTGCTCCATAATGGCTCAAAAGGAGTAATTCAACCGACTCTGTATGTGGACTCTTCTCTACATCGGATAGGTGCTCTGATAGCTTTACCATACGGCACACCGTCAGCTCCCCTTATGAAGCAACTATTGGATAATTTACCCAAAGGCCAAGACACAGACTCACCATTCTAAATAACCATCTGAGAAGCAGAGATTCTCATGTGGACGGACCAGGATAGCTTCCCCTTCCTGTTGGTGCAGAGCTAACGGTTGTCAGCTGAGAATTTTCTAGAATGGGGCTTCCTTCTCCAACTCACTCCTGGGTTGGTATAATGAAAGCCTTGCAGAAGACTCATTCCTCCCTGCTCACCCTTCAGCTTCCCCACAGTGAAGTTACAGATAGAGAAAGCCTCTTGTTTATGTCTGGGCCCATGGATCATCTCCAGATGACTAGAGCATATAGGTATTGACCCAGTAAGACATTATACTTCTCTTCTGAACTCTAACCTGAGATCAAGAAAGGGCAACCTTAAGCAAGAGATCACCTTAAAACAAGCATCACCCACATGCTTGTGTTTCACACAGCATCCTTCCAGTGCAACCTTATCACTGCATCTTGTAGACACATCCATCTCAAACAGACTTCTTAGACTTAAAATGCATCTGAAAGTTTGGTCAGCCTGAGAATCTGAACTGGGGACACACAGGAGACAGAGAGAGATGAGGAGGGAGGGAGGGGTGGAGGAGAGGGATGCTGATATAAACAAGTACTACTTTGAGCCAGCAAGACGGCTGCATGAGTAAAGGTGTTTGTTCCCCAAGCCTGATGCCCCGAGTTTGATACATGGAGCCCATGTAAAGGTAGAAGGGGAAAACGATTCAACAAAGTTGTCCTCTGACCTCCACACATGCGCCTTGGCATGAGTGCTCATGCACACACATCATACATACACACAAAAATAATCCTACTTTTATTTCTTGTTTTTCAAAAGTAAGAAGTATCACGTTCCAGTTCAACCAAAAATGGATTTGAGTTTTCTTCCCTATTTAAATATATAAGAAAAGAAGTCTGATATAAATTAAGGGTTTTTTTCCAAAATTAGGCCTTTTGATTAAAATGTATATAAAAATCAAAGACTAATCGGTTCATTTAAACGTGTAATGAATGTTTGTTCAGCATCAGATGAAAGAAAGACTTAATTCTATGTCAAACACAAAAAAGAGCGAGATAGGAACCTATAAAGACACCTGACCAGAAGCTGAGAGAAAGTACTTCCCTCCCAGAAAAGGCTATGGTGATAAAGTCAAAATTCAAAGAATGTTGTAATGTGTACTAGCATGGCCCTCTAATGCTTCTGTCTACATGAATATAAACCCATCAGTCTGTTCCTATAGAACCAAAAGGCCTTTCAGATGACTAACGAAAACCTTAAAGGAAGATCACAGAAGGTGTAGGCAGTGGTTATTTCTAATTTCAAGTAAGTTTCTCTTCACTTAAATATCTGTTCAGACCCCATTGATTTTATTAATAAAGAGTTCTCTTTTAACATAATTTTAAGGCTTATCTCGCAAAGATACCATAGTTAGTCCCACCCAGGTGTGTCCCATCTGACCCTACCCTTCTGGAAACAAAGGCTCTTAAATCATAGCATCGGATTGTTAAATATGTCAGACCTGTGAGGCTTGAGTATTGTGTCCACGAGGTGAGAATCTCGTCCATGCCCTTTGGTCAAGGAACATTTCCTACTTATCCAAACATTTCTGGCAATAGACACGTATGCATTCGGTATGATCTGCGGCCGGTGCAGACTTGAGTGCTGTAGAATAGGCTAGTTCAGCATCCACCGGACTCTGAGCAGAGAAGTAAATACATGTAAGCGTGTAAAGCACTAAGACTCTGTTACTCAACAGGCAGTACAAGCAGCCAACATGCTCGTCCATCTTGTCCTCATCAGACTGGGGACAAGAGTGAGACAAGATACACATCTCAGTTAAGCTTTGTCTGGAGATACCAATAGACGTCAGCAGGGAGTTGGTAGTGTGTCGGATAGGAGCAAAGCCTTGACTGGGCAGGCTCAGCATGGCCGGATTTAAATGAACACGCATTTTAGAATTACCAGAATGTGGAGGGTGCACTGGAAGGTGACCCCAGAAAGACATGTCAAGAGAGCATGGTCCTGTTGAAGTGGGGCTTAGATGACATGCTAGGGAGTTGGGCTGCTGGGGGAATCCTCCATGCTGGGTAGGAAAGGTGCAGTTAGGGAAATCTAACAGGGAAGCCACATGGTCATTTTGGCGACTGTGTAAGCATGGACTTAAAAGAAGATGAAAGTAGGAGGTACAGGGAAAAAAATCAAAGTTAGGAATAAGAAATAAAGGACTGAATCCAGACTAGACACTAATCACTAATCAAACAGATTAATCCTGAGAAGATGGGGAGATGGGACAATCTCAGAGAGCCCCTGTTTTTCCAACATAAATGGTAAAGTAGATAGGAAAACATTAGAAATACACAGGGAGTTCCCATTTGAAAGTTATGTAGGTAAGTCCCCACGGCACCATGTTACGTAGGATGAAAAGGTTGGTCTGGGGACTTGTATGTTATTGAACATTATCCTGCTAATCGGAAGACTGAGACAGGAAGGCCTTGAGTTCAAGAACTTGGCTAGACATAGTCTTAGAATAAT
>NW_021620984.1:6295148-6305689 GCF_004785775.1 Grammomys surdaster
GGGAGGGAGGGAGTTATATTGGCTAGATCTTAGGAGGAAACCAGTTCTTGAGATGTGGGTGTGATCAGGGAGCTACTGAGAAAACTAAATTAAGAGTGAATGAGAACAAAGTGAAGAATTCTATACAAGATCCAGTGGCAGGAGAGGCTGAGAATAACGACCTGACAGCCTGGACTTCCTGTGGATGTCGAGGGAGTACCGTGCAAATATTCAAGGATCTCCCTTCTTGAGCCCTAGTTCTCTAGAATGTTCAAGTCATCTCTCCTTGTACATGCTATCAATTTCTGTATTTGTCTTCTGTGTGTGTACTCACATGGTCATGTGTATGTACTTGCAAGGCCAGAGGTCAGAGGACATCTTTCAGAGTCTTTTCTCAGGAGGTGTCATCCACCCTGTTTTTTGAGGCAAGGCCTCTCATTGGCCTAGAGACCACTCAAGTTGACTAGGCTGGTCAGCATGTCCCAGGGTTCTGCCTGTCTCCACTTCTGTAGCACTGGGATTTCAAACAGCCCACGGGGTTGCAAGCATGCCACCGCCTAGCTTTGTTGTACTTGGGATGGACCTCAAGTCCTCATGCTCGCCTGGCGAACACTCTACAAACTGGGTTGTCTCCCCAGCCCCACTCCCCTTTACCCTTATACTGCTCCCTTGTCCGACATCCACCATTCCTCTTCCCTCCGGAAACTGAACAGTGTTCATTTTCCATCCCATAGCTCATGAGCAGACAGCATATTAGTCTCAGTCTTCCCTTAGTTTTTACATTCCAAGTCCACCCAATTACTAAACAATAGTCTACTAAGTAGCTAGACTGAACAACAGTTCACTGCCGTTGTTTATCTTTGGATTCACTGGTACTGGCCATTGGTTCCCTGTGCCTTTTGTATTCTCTACTTGCCGACCCTCCTCCTCCTCCTCCTCCTCCTCCTCCTCCTCTTCCTCTTCTCCTCCTCCTCTTCCTCTTCCTCCTCTTGTTTGTTTTCTTCTTCCTTCTCCTCCTGCTCCTCTTTATTTTCTTCTTCCTCCTTCCCCTCTTCCTTTTCTTCCTATTCTCTTTCTCCTCCTCTTCTTCCTTTTCTCCCTCCTCCTGCTCCTCCTCCTCCTTTTCCTCTTCTTCCTTGTCTTCCTCCTCTTCTCCTTTCTCTTCCTCTTCCTCCTCCTCTTCTTTGTTTTCTTTTCTTCCTCCTCCTCTTGTTTTCTTCTTTCTTCTTCCTCCTTCTCTTCTCCTCTTCCTCCTCCTCCTCCTCTTCTTTGTCATCTTCTTCTTCCTCCTCTTCCTCCTTCTCTTACTCCTCCTCTTCTTCTTTGTTTTCTTCTTTCTTCTTCTTCCTCCTCCTGATCCTCTTCCTCCTCTTCCTCTTCTGCTCCTCCTTCTCCTCCTCCTTTTCCTTCTCTGTGAAACAGCTTTGGTCAAATGATAAAGGCTCTAGACTAGACTAAAAACTTAGACTCCACAACCAATTTTGTCTCTCCCAACTGTGATGTTTGGCAAGCCGCAGAACTGCTCTTACTTATGAAATGAAAGGTTTCTTAGTAAGAAAAATTTTCCTGTTACTGTAACAAATCTGTGATTCTGTCCTTCTTCCAGTTTTTCTTGGCCTCTGTCAACACTTATCCCATAAGAAACATTCACTAAAAGTTACCAAATTTCCTTTGCTGAAACAATGATACATATTACAGCTCTGTTCAACCTAGAATCCTGTGTAGTAGTATGCTAGTGGTAACAACCACCACTTACAGTGATAAATGAAATTTCTTTGTAAGGAAAATACCTACAGTGAAAAAATTTTCTCCCAATCCTAATCTTTCCCTTTTCCTTACTGCACATCCAGTGTGTGTGTGTGTGTGTGTGTGTGTGTGTGTGTGTGTGTGTGTATGTGTGTGTGTGCAAGAATACAAAGCGAAGAACAAGAGAAGATAAGCTTGCATTCTGTCTATTTTTAGAACATCCAGGATAATGAAGGTATGTGTGGTTCTATAGAGTAAAAATTCCTGATGGACTGTCTAGCAGGTCTGCATTTCAAAACCTACATAAATGTTCGTGTTCCTCAGCCAGTCCACAATTTTAAAAGGTGCAAGAGAACTGCACAGAATCCTTTGAACCCTAAGGGATCCATTTCTGGACCTCATGGTTAGATGCCTGTATCTGAAGGCCTGTGTATTATCTTTCTCTCAGTCAGTTCTCCTATGCAGGTTATGACTATGCAAAGGCTTTGATCAGGTCACCTTTCGTGAGTGTCATCCTTGAAAACAAAAATTTTCTGAGGCCATCTCTCACTATGCTCTATGTTGAAAGGGCTAGGCCTGAGGTGTGAGAGGAAAGGGTGCCCTTGTCCACGTCCTCTGAACTCATGCTATCTGGAGAGTTCCAGGGAAGAGAGAATGGCAAGGTGCCTGCTGACTGCTGCCCTCTCTGGTTTCATGGAACAAACACAGGTCAGACTCTGTCCCTTAAGAGAGACCTCCTAAGGAAACTCAACCAAGCAAAGAAATTTAAATTGGTGTAGCCCACCCTCTCCTGTGGGCTCTCATCCCTTTCTCAAGATCGTCTCAGCACTTGAAAGTAAATGCAAGTTAAAAACAAAACAGCTTGTTCTTTTGTCTTTCTTGATTGCTCTTTGCCTCTCACTTTGGTAATGTCCGTATGAGATGGCCCTGTCATCTGGAAGTCACTTGGTCCCTCTGCTTATCATGATGCTAGATGCTTTTTCAAATGTCGTCCCAAGTTTTTGAGGATTTCCTATTGACACCATTACTATTGGATTCAAGAAACAATTGTTTGTCTCTGAGATCATTGTTAAGAAATACCTGCATGTAAAATCTTGGGCGTAGTGTTACAAATCACACAGTTAATAGCATCAGAATGCCAAATCAGCCCACCATCCGAGTAGAAATGATTTTGCTATCGTGTTTGGTGCTGAGGGTGGTGACCTGTCACTTGCCATAGTGGTGGATAGGTTGTTTTAGAGAAAGCACTGTCACAGCAGGTGGGAACAATGGGTAGACTTTCTCGTTTTTTGTTTTATTGGCTTGTGTAAAAAGAAATGTAAGCTATTAAGTGTATAAGGTAGGGAGTGAAGCACAGGGCTCATGAGTCTATCGTGGGAAAGGTTGCTGTGATTCGAGTCTAAGAGCAAACCCACATACCTACTGAGAAACAGAGTCACGTAATGGAGCAGTGGCTCCTGGGAGGATGAGAAGGACTATACTTGAACGTTCGACTAAAGAATCCATCTTAAACAGCAGTACCGAAGTCACATTCTAAAGTTTTAGAGAACTGCAAATCATTTCCACTTGAATACATTTACAGTATCAATAGTCTATTGACATAGAGTTGTTAAGAGTATAGCTTAGTCAGAGCTTCTTTCGAGTGACAATCAACTGAAGATGCTTAAGCACAGGAGTATTATAATCATAGTGTCTCAGAGATTTTCCAGTAAGCGTAGAGAGAAGCAGGTAGACCAGTTATCTAGGGCAGCTGTGGGAATGGAAAAATAGGTATGTGAAAGATATATGAAGGAAAAATGGAGAGTTGGGCACTTCGTGTCTGTGAGTGAGGGAGAGAGATTTCATCTCAGGATCACAGAGGCTGTGACTCTGAGGCATCTACTAATAACCTCGATGCTTAGGCAACATAAAAGGCATTTTGAAAATACTTCTACAAAAGCTAAAGTAGCAAGTCTAGGCAAAAAATGCAATCAAAATTAAAGTCAAACAAATACAGAACCATAAAAAGGGTACCCTGTCGGTGCAAGAGCAAAGGGTCAGTGCAAGCCTGAGGGAGGATCTTTTTTCCAGAGTCCTTTGTGAAGAGAGGTCAGCCGGGAGCGGGAGAGAATGTGCCGTGTGATGAATCTGGAGCTATGAGGCTCTGACCAGATGAGTGGAATGGGGAGCATGAAGTTGATGTTCTAGTCAAATTCCCTAGAGCCTATTGCACTGTAAAATCAAAAGGCTAATAAAAGAAAAGGCTGCGTCTCTAATGTACAAGTTGGGAAGGTCTAGTGCACTGAGGCCAAGCCACAAACATTGAGCTGAACTGCAAAGCAGCCCATCAGCAGAGGCCACATCCAGCAGTATACAGATTCCGTGGAAAGGTCTCTGATCACGAAGAGTGGTCCAGTTGGCCATTGCTGTTATGTTGTTCTTTTAAAACAATAACAAAAAAAAAACAAAAAAAATTAACTATCATGTCTATAAATACCTGAAAATTGTTTTCTGAGAGCTGATTTTTTTATTTGTTTGCTTGTTCCAACTCCTTATCCAGAATCCTCTGGTCATTTTTAAATCTCCCACCCACTCATCTCGGTTTTGCTATTGGTGTGCACCCTCAATGCTAAACACATTGGTGTGCGTGTTCTCCGTCAGGAATGAGGATCGAGGAATGACTTCTGCATTCATGTTTCATGCTGAGAGTGGTCACCTGTCACTTATCATAGTGGTGGATAAGTTGTTTTAAGTTAGCGCTCTAGAGAAAGCACTGTCACAGCAGGTGGGGACAATGAGTAGGCTTTCTTGGTTTTGATTTTATTGGCTCATGTAAAAGGAAATGCAAGCCATTAAATGTATAAGGTGGACACTGAAACACAGGGCACACGAGTCTTTCACTGGTGATCAGTGAAGACCTTCCCACAGATTACTACTTTTGTCCACAGAAATGACAATACCTTTATTTTTCCGTTTACAAGATAGGGGAGGGCTAACTCAGTACAGAATCTGTACGTGAAAGCATTCAGAAACCTGTCTTAAATCTGTTGCTTTCTGAAACAGTATGAGCAGCAGATGGTAGCTCTATGCCTAAAAACCCCCGTGTTGCTTCCTGTGTTTTGTGTAATCAGTAGGTCTGGGGAGCTTTCTCTGCCTAGCCTTGTCACCCCTGGGTGCTGTGTCAGCATTATTAAAATTTTTGCTTTCTAAAAAGCCTTCTTCAGCTCACTATCCCCATCACAAAGCTTGTGCAAAGCCTGACTCTCTTACTCAGTTCTGCTGCAACTAAAAGCTGAACAACTACCTTACCCTTCTTCCCAGTCTTAACACCTTCATTGCTGTATATCCAAGACCCCTCGGTACCCCCCAGCTCCTTCACCCCCTCCCCCACCCGGTCTTGATCTATCCAGGCCTAGTAGCTGAGGTCACCCCAGGGAGGTCCCTACTGGCTCCTCCAGCTTAAGACATCTCCGTCTACATTCTGGTCCCTCCTAGGATTCCTAGGACCCGAGGCTCACTCATTGTCAGGAGGCCAACGTTCACATGTGTGACTACTTGGTGTTCTCTCTGGATTCTCAGTACCCTTGCTCCTCAACTTTCACATTAGAGAGTCTTCAGAGACCGATGAGTAACCCGACAGGATGACACCTGGAGAGTTCTTCCTCATGTCTGGCCTTCTGTCTTCACACACTTTGGTCCTGTTAATGCCTTAACTTAATTTAGCCACTTGTTGGCAGGCGCACATTGAGAACTTCCAGGGCCAAACTGTTAAGCTAAGCCATTGAGGAGCCAGCTTTATCCTATGTCCTTCTGACCGTAGACTCTCCAAAGGTTACTTGTATTTTCATTTCCCAAAAGACCCGGAGACTAACAGGTTGCCTTCTGAATGCTCAGAAAC
The DNA here is from genome assembly GCF_004785775.1 of Grammomys surdaster. NCBI lineage: Eukaryota > Metazoa > Chordata > Mammalia > Rodentia > Muridae > Grammomys > Grammomys surdaster. The sequence goes on from NW_021620984.1 coordinate 6,300,751, forward strand.
CTGGGCTGGATCCCTGTGTGCCCGGCCTCCTGTGGTAGAAAATGCCTGCCCAGCAGGAAATGGAATGAGTGGTAAGCCAGTGAAAGCGTCGAGTCAAAAGGTTGGCAAAATGCTTTCTACAGGAGAAAGGTGAAGTCTCTGCTCGAGATTGAATGGGGCTGGAAAATATAAACCAGAGAAAGGGCAGGTCAGCATCTGCAGCAAGAGTGAGTCGGCATGCTGCCGGTGAGTAGGATCCTGTGTGTTTAAAGCGCAGATCTCAACTTTGAATCAGGCCCTGTGATTTACAGAAAAGATAATGGGCCTGAGGTCAGGTGCCTAACAGTTCCAGTGATAGCTCAGCCAGGAGAGCCTGAACAAGCACTTTAACCACCTCATCTATAGTTTTCCGTTTATGAGATTGGGGGAGAGCTAACGCGGTACAGAATGGTCTGTATGTAAGAGCATTCAAAAAGATGTTAATTTCTAACGGACTTGGGAACTGTGGGCAGTACGGTGTGGTACAGGAATGACACCAAATGTAAGCCTCAACTTGAGTCCAGTGTTGTTCATAATTCTGTATCTCCGCTTTGCCGTGCGAATGCACCTACATACACTTGTTTCAAGATCAATAATGTCATCAGAAAAGCAGTGACAGCAGTAAACTATTTTGGATTTCTTTCATTTATGCCTTAATCTGCTCAGAGCATTGGGCTTGCTGGGGAGGGGAAGATGTCTGCTTTGTTTCTTTAGTGCTGCCTCTGCAGAGTCCAGGCAATGATAACACTTAATGGTGTGTTGGTTTCTCTTGTCTCCCACTCTCCCCACTTCCTCCTGAATGCCCATTCCCAGTGCTGGCTGAGCAGCTTGGCAGGCTGTCAGACCATGTCAGTCAAACCCCTGATCTCACTGACACTGACCCCTCTGAGTTAATGGGTCAGGCACAGCAGCAGACACCCAGGAGAACTCAGTCTTTGCCATCTCTGTTGCCTGGAATCATCAAACTGCAAACAACATTTGAATGCTTCTGCCTGCCTGCATTCCATACTGCTCAGTATTTATAGCTATTGTTATGACTATATGTTTGCCCGCCCTTTCTCTGGAAACATCCATTCTCCTCTCTTACTGCTTCTGAACAAGGAAGCTTCTGGAATTCTCATTGAGAATTTTGAATTTGCTCTTCTCTGCTCAGATAGCGTTTTAAATTTTTCTCTGGTGATGTCACAAATGGAAAACTCAGAAAAAAAATCAGTTCTTAGTCAAATGTTGTTCCTATAGTACATTTTTTATTATCATGGCATGGTATTTAAATGGACCCTAATATAAGTTTATATAGGTAAGTTCCCTATGTTTATATGGGTTTTTTTTAAAAGCATGTAATAAAATATCAAAGGACTGTTAAGTATCAGGAAATACTTTATCTCATTACACTAAATAAAGTAAGTTCTTTGAGATAGCACATGCTCTTAAAATAACAGTATAGACAAGAGAGGTCAGGGGCTGGAGAGGTGGCTCAGTGGTTAGGAACACTTGCTCTTTTCTCTCCAAGACCCAACTTCAGTTCCCAGCACCCACATCAGGAGGCTCACATCTGTAATAGCAGCTCCAGGAGGCACCTACACTGTCTTCTGTGTTCCTTGGGCACCCTCATGCATGTTCAAATACCTCAACATGTACACATAATTAAAAATAAATCTTCCTTATAAAAGTATAGTATTTTTTTTAAGGAAGGTTATCACCATCGCTACAACTGAAGCCCTACTTTGCCATAAACTATGTCAATCACTGAGAAATCTTAAAAGTCTTTAGGGCTAAGGGATGCCTTAGCCTAGATTTCATGAGGTTCTGAGTGCCAGCCCCCAACACTGTCCAAAAAGAGTCTTTAAAAGGCTCCCCCCCCCCCAATTAATTTGTCAAAAATGTCTCAAGATGCTAAAATAATACTTGAAGCATGTTTGAAGGGCACACACGTGTGCGTATGCCGCACAGTCGTGGAGGGGCTTAGCTGACAGAACCATAAAAGCACAGGGGCACTGAACTGCGTCTACTTGGCGGAAAATATGGGAGAATACGACGGAATTTAATATCAGCAAACATGTTCCCTTTGAAACAGCAAATTAGATGTGCAGGTGGGTTTTGGTCACACTTCAAAGAATAAAATGCTGAGATGGAGAACTGTTCTGTTTACTCTTGCTCTCTCTGGCAAGGTTTTTTTCTATGTTAAACAGGCTTTTGATTACTTCAAAGCGTGTTTGAAGTCCTCACTCTGCATAGCTCATGCACAAAGACAAATACTCCTCCAAAGTTGTGCCGCTAATCCTGGTGTGCCTTAAATGTATAGGTAAAAAGCGCCCGCCATTTCCTTGTTAACGCCATGTGACACCTCTCTCATTCAGCTACGACAGTGAAGGTCGCCTGACAAATGTTACCTTCCCAACTGGGGTGGTGACAAACCTGCACGGGGACATGGACAAGGCCATCACAGTGGACATTGAGTCATCCAGCCGAGAGGAAGATGTCAGCATCACTTCAAATTTGTCCTCCATCGATTCGTTCTACACCATGGTCCAAGGTAAAGGCAAAGCATATTCATTTTAAATGAATAGAGAGAGTATCAATAGCACTCCTGTGGACCCTGTGTTCTAAGATAACCCAGAAGAGAGGAGGAAGAGGCAGGAATGCTCAGAGGAAATGGTGAAACAAGCAAGGCCCTGTAGGCAGTATTACACACACACACACACACACATACACACTCACACTCACACATACACACTAACACACATACACTCAGGCACACACACAGACTCACGCACGTACTCATACATACACACTCACACACACACAGACGAACACACACACTCTCTCACACAAGCAAATAGTGCTAACCTTGAAAAATGTCCCTTTCAATTCTAATTCAATACAGCAACTTAATTTCAGCTCTCGATATGTGTCATCTCACCAGTTTGATGTCATCCAATTGTTTCTGAGAGCGTGCCCTCCCCTCTGCCACCTCACTGCGATGACTTGAGGTTTGGGGTGCTGTAATCCACTGTGATGTGGTATCTGAAGCCACATATGACGGTGATTTTACCTCCACATTACCAAGACGCTATTTATATAATATCTAAACTCTTTCACAACTTGGAATAATTACTAAACCTGCATTAGGCCTCTCTTGCTTTGCTTGGGTTTGGTTTGGATTGACTTGTGCTTGTTTGATTGTTGGTTTTTTTTTTTTTCTTTTTAAAAACTTACCCATCAGGCAACCTCTGCAAGCCTCTAAAAGTAATATTTCTTGATTGTATTTCTTCTACAAATGGTCCTGTTTCATTCCAAAGACTTCCACGGAGACAGAGGCACTAGTCTATAATATGAAAGGTTTTTTTCTTATACAAAATATTGGGTAGATCTCTTTTTTAGAAAGTTAGTTTGGGAGAGAATATCACTTTGTATTTTGTGTATGCAAGCTATGCGTATTGATCCTTCCAAAGTTCCTTTGACAAAAGACAACAGAGTGCACATAGGTGAAGGCACTCCTGAGATCCTGAAGGTGGACACCCAGTACTGAAAGACTACGTGCTTGGTCCACTGCTCATCTCCAGTGAGATGAACCTTCATCATCTGCTGAAGTCACTGGTACTTTTAAATGCTCTTTAGTTCACCTTTGATATTCAGCCAAATACGAGAAGTCCAAGCTATCCCGATCCTCTCTGGAAGGGCACCTGTACCCGTTACTTTTCTCAGCACTGTGATAGGGTATAGTGGCAGAAGTAACAGAAGAAGGAAAGTCTTAGCTTCCAGGTCCAGAGGGTTTGGACTGTGTTGCTTACCCATGGGACTGGGTAAGGTATCATGTCAGGGGAAACCTATGGGAGGAGAGTTTCTTCACCTCCTGTATGGGAAGGAAGGAGATGGGAAGGGCAGAAAAGGAGGGATGGAGAGAAGTTAGGTACATAGGTCAGTATCAGGTACCTGAACCTCCGGTTATATACTTCCTTCAGCCAGGGACTCCAGAACTAACCCCACAAAGGGACCAAGCTCCAAAATCATTTTGAGGGGACACTTGCTATCCAGACCATGCAGCATCATGGTCCCCCTTTGTTTGTGCTTGGGGTCCTTCTCCTATTCTACCTCATCCAGCCTTGATGCGAGGGTTTGTGCCTAGCCTTATTGCGGTTTGCTACGCCATGCTCAGTTAAAAGAGACCTGCTCTTTTTTTAAGGGAAACTGAGGAAAAGCAGCTCTAGGGGAGAAGGGAGGTGAGGGACCTGGGAGGAGTAGAGGTAGGGGAAGCTGTGGTCAGGACGGAATATATTAAAGAATAAAAATTGAAATTAAATTATATATTATATGAAAATGAAAAAAGAAATCTAAAAAAAAAAATGAAGGCCTCCATGTTTTAGAAATCTTCATCAGTTCATGCCCAACATCAGATACTTAATATGGACAGAATAAGTCACCTTTTCTGCTTTTCTTTTTCTTTTCTTTGTTGTTTTTAGACCAGTTAAGAAACAGTTACCAGATTGGGTATGATGGCTCCCTTAGAATCTTCTATGCCAGTGGTCTAGACTCTCACTACCAGACAGAGCCCCACGTTCTGGCAGGCACCGCGAATCCTACAGTGGCCAAAAGAAACATGACTCTTCCTGGTGAGAACGGACAAAATTTGGTGGAATGGAGATTCCGGAAAGAACAAGCCCAAGGCAAAGTCAACGTGTTCGGCCGGAAGCTCAGGGTAAGTGATGCTTGGGGAGGAAGAGAAGGATGTCCAGCACTATGGTGTGTGTGTGTGTGTGTGTGTGTGTGTGTCCCGCGCCATGGTGTATGTGTCCAGTGCTGTGGTGTGTGTGTGTCCAGCCCTGTGGTGTGTGTATGTCTGGCACTGTGGTATGTGTGTCTAATGCTGTGGTGAGCATGTCCAGCACCATGGTATGTATGTGTCCAGTGCTGTGATGTGTGT
>NW_021620984.1:6305699-6310145 GCF_004785775.1 Grammomys surdaster
CATGTCCAGCACCATGGTATGTATGTGTCCAGTGCTGTGATGTGTGTCTCCAACACTGTGGTGTGTGTATGTCCAGCACCATGGTGGGTGTGTCCAGCACTGTGGTGTGTGTGTGTGTGTGTATGGGTGTGTGTGTGTGTGTGTGTGTGTGTGTGTGTGTCCCCAGTGCTGCTCTGTGTCGACAGCCTGCCTGCACACCACCTGCCACCCTCAACTCTGTACCCTGACTATATGTCACAAATCATACCAGCCTCTGAAACCTTCAGATGCCTAAAAGGAAATTCTTCCCTGGGGAATTTAGAAATTGGTTGTAGCACAAGATATACAATCTCTGGCTATCTGATGAGCCTTGCCAATGTCACCCTAAGAATCCTGAGTGTGTGATCTTCCTTCTCCCGGTCCGTGAGCAGCGATGGCTTCCTCCTGCATAGATGGGAATAAGTTAGACTTGGTTTAAATAGCGACAGTTTTCAAAGTCACAAATAGGAATGGTGAAGGAGACGGGAAGCCATTGAGAGGTGTCTTTCTTTGCAGTTTGAATGTATGTGCAGTGTGGATATATAGTAAGACGGCCGACCTCAGAATCTCTATGCTGTCTTTTCACCATTGACTGAAGCCCCACCTATTGTTGGCTTTTTTTATGAGAGATGTGGTGTTTCTCATTATGCTGGTGTAATTGGGCCTTCAAAATGGCCTCTGCATTTACTCGTAAGGTGGCTTTGTTTTTTTTGTTGTTTTTGTTTTTTTATCACTCTTCCATTACAGGCCAAATGCATCTAGAAGGCAAGCTGTGATTTATGGTAGCTATTTGATAAAGGCAATGTAGATTAAACACCAAAGCACGGGTTGCAAGAAATCACCTTCAGCCATAGTAAAGTAAACCTGATTCATTCTTTACATTAGCGAACAGAGTTTTAGTGTATCAGGTAAATGTAGAGGATTCTCGTCTGCATTATTCCCTTGCGATTAAAAATAAATAAATAAATAAATAACTTCAAAGCAAGCAGCAAGAACAAACCATGAAGCTTGCTGGTAATTTCCCTCTCCCCCGCCACCCCCATCCCCGCTCCACTCCAAATGACTAAATTATTATCCTAAGAGGCCAGCATTATTTTACCTTGGCAATTCTTCAGGGTTAGATGCAGCAATTAATATTGCTTCTGGCTCTTTCCAAGAAATAGAAACTAATTTCTAAAAAAGAATCAATGGATCAAACACAGACTAAACCCAATGCGTAGGATGTGTTCTGACTTCAGTCGATCACAAGGCTGGTATTAAGGATGATATCACATGGTCTCTGGAGCCAGGACTTAGCCACCTCATCCTAAGCCCAGCTCCAGTCAGGCCCAGATTGGATTTGGCAGTCTGGCCCAAAATGGGGCTGGAGGGAGGTTAGGACAGTGGAGGACTGAGGGGAAACACAATGGACTCTAGAAAGGAGGATAAAGATGGAGTCAAGGTAAAGCCATAGGCAGGGAAACACTCCATGTCTCTTTTACTGGTTCCCCTGGGACTGTGGTTCGTTGCCTCCCTCTCCGCTATGGCTGCCACTTTCTGTCTCGTCCTGAGACCTCCTTCCTCAACCAATGAAAGTGAGCTCGCAGGCTTTGCCTTTCTTACTCAGTGATTCCTGAGTACATATGCTCACATGAGTCACAGAAACACACACACAAGTCTCAGTCTCCACACATACACACACACACACACAAGTCATTGGTATACACACAGGAGTCTCAGGCTCACACAAATACTCAAATCACAGGTATACACACACACACACAGGAGTCACAGGCACATACACAGATACACATAAAAGTCACAGGGCTGTAGTACACACACACATATACAGGTGTTACAGTCTTATACAAACACACACACATATACAAGTGTCACAGTCTCACCCAAATACATGAGTCACAGGGTCACAGGCACACACACGGACACACACACACAGAAGAGTCACAAGTACACCAAATTTCACAAGTGCCCTCCATCAAAAGACATAAAAATTCTCTTTTAATATGGGCTTTCCCAGTCCTGAACAACCAAAAACAATACAACACTTATCTAGAATCCAAAAAGTAAACACTATTTTTATGTCATTGCTCACTGTGTTAAACAGGGAATTATAAGGCAGTTTCCTGCAAGTATATATTGTGCTTTGAGCATATCCCCTTCTGACCCTGCCCCTTCTCGTTTCTTCTCATCCTGTTAACTCTCTGTGTTTCCGTAGACAGCTTCACTTCTACGTTGGTGGGACCAGCACACACATGAGTCTATATAAATGTAGGGACCATAAGCAAAAGAAAACATAAGACATCTTTCTTTTTGAAACTGAATAGATTAGCTTACTATGATTCTCTCCAATTGTATCCTTTTTCCTGTAGAGAACTTAACTTCCTTCTTCTTTACAGCTAAAAGATAAGATCTCGTTGACATTGTTTTCTTCCATTCCTTTACGGTTGCACATGCATCAACCATAGCTTACCTGTTGTGAATAGTGCTAAGGTGAATGGGCTAATGAAATGAGCACACAGCTCTGCAAACATTAAGTACACACAGCCAAGAAATTCGTGAGACAAGTTCGACACTAGATGTCTTAGTTTTCTGTTGCTATAGTTAAAACACTGTGGCCAAGGCAACTTAAAAAAGAAAGCATTTAATTTGGGGCTCAAAGTTTCAGGGGGTTAGAGTCCATGCCTGTCACATCAGGGAGTTTGGTGGACAGCAGGCATGGAACTGGGGCAGTCTCTGAAAGCTTGACATTCTGATCCACAAGCGTGAAAGAGAAAGAGGGAACTGATTGGAAATGTAGCGGGCTTCTAAAACCTAAAGCTCCGCCCAGTGACACACCTCTTCCAAAAAGACCACACCTCCTAATCCTTCCCAAACAGTTCCACTAACTGTGGGCCAGCCAGTCAGATATCTGAGCCTATGGAGGCCATTCTCATTCAAATCCCCGCCCTACCCATCCCAGAAATACAACATTGAAATTTCATCTCACCTAGTAAGATTGTCACTGGCTAAGAAAACAGCAAATACCCTTTGTGTGGACAAAAGGGGAATCAGTACAAACTAATGGCCAGACCATACTCCAGTTCAGCCACTGTGGAAATCAGTATAGAGTTTCCTCAAGAAGATATAGATGTAACATATGACCCACTCCTAGGAATCTACCAATGGTGCCAGTTTGTGTTTATAATAGTATAAGTTATAGGTCATTTGTGTTCCGCCCTCTTGCTTTGCTTACACATGTCACTTTTATATTAGAAAATAGACTGTATAATATTATCTAGATGATAATAGCATTATCATCTAGATAGGTTTTATATTGCTATGTCACAGACAAGATCTTCTCTTTTCACTCAGTCATTATGGGTGTCGGTGAGCCAGTGTGAATGTACATTAGAAATAAAAAGCATGGTGACATATACCTAACCCCAACCCAGAGACCCTCCAGTCACATGTGCAAAATGTTGGGTGTTTCTACCCACACAGCACATGGCTAGGAGAGGGATGGCCAGTTTTCTGCGAAAGAAACTGTCTGCGGGAAGAAGGAAATACTTTGTTCATGGCCTACGTAGTGAGTTCCATGCTAGCCCAGGCTACAGTGTGTGTCCCTGTGTCTTAGTCAGGGTTTCTATTCCTGCACAAAACATCATGAACAAGAAGCAATTTGGGGAGGAAAGGGTTTGTGATGGTTTGTATATGCGTGGCCCAGGGAGTGGCACTATTTGGAGATAATGGCCTTGTTAGAGTAGGTGTGGCCTTGTTAGAGTAGATGTGTCCTTGTTAGAATAGGTGTGACCTTGCTGGAGTAGGTGTGTCACTGTGGGCATGGAATACCCTAGTCCTAGCTGCCTGGAAGCCAGGATTCTGCTAGCAGCCTTCAGATGAAGATGTAGAGTTCTTAGCCTGGCCAGACATTCCCATGTTCCCACCTTGATGATAATGGACAAACCTCTGAACCTGTAAACCAGCCCCAATTAAATGTTGTTCTTTATAACAGTTGGTGTGGTCACAGTGTCTGTTCACAGCAGTAAAACCCTAACTAAGACAGGGTTTATTCACCTTATACTTCCACATTGCTGTTCATCACCAAAGGAAGTCAGAACTGGAACTCAAGCAAGTCAGGAAGCAGGAGCTGATGCAGAGGCCATGGAGGGATGTTACTTACTGGCTTGCTTCCCCTGGCTTATTCAGCTTGCTTTCTTCTAGAACCCAGTACTACCACCCCAGGGATGACACCACCCACAATGGCCCTCCCCACTTGATCACTAATTGAGAAAATGCCTTACAGCTGGATCTCATGGAGGCATTTGCTGAAGGGAGTCTCCTTTCTCTGTGATAACTCCAACTTGTGTCAAGTTGACACACAAAAACCAGCCAGTAGTGTGTGTGTGTGTGTGTGTGTGTGTGTGTGTGTGTGTGTGTGTGTGTGTGTGT
>NW_021620984.1:6310155-6324147 GCF_004785775.1 Grammomys surdaster
TGTGTGTGTGTGTGTGTGTGTGTGTGTGTGTGTGTGTGTGTGTGTGTTTGCTTGCAAAGGAGAGACCAATCTGAAGTCTATGGTCCTGTACCACCTCTAAATGCACCCCACCTCTGTAGACAGAGAAAGGGAGTCAGTCATACATACAGGCGTAAGCACTGATGTGTGAGCAGAAGAACCACTATGCCCCACAAATGCTCTCTCTCAATGCCACTGAAAGGAGCTCTCCCAGAGACAATGCCAAGATCACAAGGGAAGCAGATAAGACTGGATGAGCCAGCTCTGGCTGCTAATCTCATTCCCCCTCTGTGGATTCCAAGAGCAAAATTCCAAGGAGCAAGGACTGATGGGAAAAGCTGTTTGGGGATGGAGCCTGGGGCCCACCAAGAAGGTGAGAAGAAGTGAGTTGTAGAAGTCTGTAGCCACATGACCTGAGGGAGTCTGAAGGGCCATTTGTGTCCCTCTGCTTCTGAAACACAGAATGTCCCCCGCTGTCCTCAGTCTTTCCTAACAGAAGGTTCTTTTCATTCTCAAGCTTCTGACTTAAATTTAGCTACGTGCCTGACACATGGTGGACGCTCAAATATTTATTCAGTGAATGAAAGGACGGAGAAAAGCAGCCTGACAATATGGATTGTCTGTGTTCCGTTGCATCTAGATCATTCAAAGGAAGAGGTGGTGGGAGTGGTGTCAGGCCCGGCCGATGTTCGCTTGCTATAAACAAACCTAACACTGCATTTAATAGATGGTGACAGATAAATAATAATGAGTAGCTATTTATTATACAAAGAGAGTGTGTGTGTGTGTGTGTGTGTGTGTGTAAAAGATAGATTACAAAGTTAAAGGGAAGGCAGGCAGGGGGAAAGGGAAAATTCCATTAGAAACTAGTCAATGCATTTTCTGTGAGACAGTGCACTGGGGACAGCAAGGACAAATACAGTCGGAAGCAGACACATGGAACCTGGCAGCAATGCAGGAAGGCATGGCGGAATAAAGATCACTCCGTGGCTTGCTGGCTAGTAGCTACACTTAAAAATAAAACAGATGAGGGCTGGTGAGTTGGCTTAGGCAGTACAATACTTGCCTTGCAAGCATGAGGTCCCTCTAAGCCACTTTAAAAAGCCAGGTCGGGTGGCAGGCTTGTCATCTCAGTGCTGGGGAGGCAGAGACAGGTACATCCCTCAGCCTAGCCTAATTGTCCAGCTCCAGGCAAATCCTGGATCCTGGTCAAAAATAAAAAGAGGTGAACAGCTCCTGGGGAACAATACCCAGGACTCTCCTTTGGCACCACACATGCACACACATGCTTACACAGACATGCATACAAACACACATAGCACTTGCTTGTGTTTGTCAGATAATGGTTAGGAAAGAGAAGGAAGGGGACCTAGGGGAGAAGGCTCAGGAGGGAAAGCCTGTAGGCAACATCGAGGATCTGCATCCAGATCGCCATAATCACGTAAAGACGGGTGGATCAGCACACACCTGTAAGGTCAGCACTTCTACAGCAAGATGTGAAGCCGAGACAGGAGAACCCCCAAGTGCACACCGGCTAGCTAGCCTTGAGTAAAAAGACCCTCTCTCAAACAAGGTGGAAGGCTATCCCTCTGACTTCACACACATGCTTAAAACAGATGTTCACACACACACATACACATACATCATACACAATGATTAAAAAAAAATAGTCGGCCTTAAGTAGCACAGACCAGTAATCCCAACATTTACAAAGCTACAGCTAGAGAATCGTGAGTTCAAGTCTTGCCTGGGCTACATGGTAAGACTGTCTAAAACAAAGTTGATGTATTTATTCTGAGTTTTCTCTATGCTGTACTTTTGGGAGTAGCCATCACTCCAACAACAAAATTCATTTCTTACACCTACCCAGACAGCATGCTAAAGGAATAATTTTAGTGAATCATTTCAAAAGGAAAACACTGAAAATGTGAAAGTCCGAAGTGTGTTTGAAGGCACACATAAATACAGCAGTATATTTAAATCTCGCTCAGCCTATCACATTTCTGTGATATTTTGATGCAGTGTTCTGTCCTGGAATGGGATCACACATTTAGTTAGCTCTCATGACGAGGGAGTACGGAGACACAGAGCCATCTGTGGCGGCCGATGCTCCAACAGGGCCTCTAAGGAGACTTCATGTTGTCACCGGGCGTACTGAGTAACAAGCCAGCCCTTCCTCCTCCTCCTCCTCCTCCTCCTCCTCCTCCTCCTCCTCCTCCTCCTCCTCTTCTTCCTCCTCTTCTTGTTCCTCCTCCTCCTCCTCTTCCTCCTTCTCCCCTTCTTCCTCCTCCTCTTCCTCCTCCTCCTCTTCCTCCTCAGTAACACTTCAGAAGAATATACACAGCCCCATAAGCTGGCACCTCTTTTTAGGCAAATTGTTTAAGGTCATTATGAGTTGAATTCTCAAGCACTCCAGAAGGAAAATTCTAACTGTTCCCCTCTCACTGTCAGAGGACGATGTGATTAATTACAGTCGTGCTAGACATAACTATGGAAATGGAGATCTTTTGCATGCTTGCTTTAAGGAAAATAAAGTCCATCACTAGCACAGCCTGTGGCCCCTTAACTGTACCCACTACTGGGATTCACTTCCAGGCTGGTAGAGGTATAACAGAGATTAAAGGTTTTCATCTTGATCAGGTATTCATTTCAACCTCAGTTTTGTCTTTGTATGTGTGTAGGTGCACATACGTGGACATCCGTGTGGAGGCCAGAAGGCGACTTTACGTGTCATTCCTTAGGAACTATCACCTTGTTTTGTTGACACAGGTCCTATCACAATGACCAGCAGCTAATTGTGTATTAGAGTGGCTGGCCAGCAAGCCCCAGTGACCTCCTGCCTCTGTCTCTCCAATGCTGGACTTGCAAGCACGTACCATAGTACCCAGGCTTTTTTTTTTTCTTTTTAATATGATGTTAGGAATCCAAACTTGTGTGTCCATCCTTACATAGCAAGCAGCATACTGACTGAGGCATTTCCCCAGTCCCTTAAACTGATATTTTTATAAATTAAAATATTTATAAAATCTCCACTGAAATGATGTGCTTTATAATCACGATACAAGAAAAAGATTTAAAAGATGCTTTATTTAGGGACACGGGACTAGGTCTCAGAGTGGATATGACAGTCGGCCAGTGCAAGGTATTGACAGTATCCAAATAAGGGATGCTTGAAAGAGGCAGAGTGAACAGGAGCTCTGTTAATACCTTTTGAAATTTTATATTTTGGATAACAGTGACTGCTCTCTGGTAACACTAAGAATGTTTAATGCCTTGCCGGGCCAAGTGGCACACACCTGTGGCCCCAGCAAATTGGAAAGCTGAAACAGAATTGCTTGATACTGCTATAACACACACACACACACACACACACACACACACACACATATGCACGCACACATAAACAAGAAAAATAATTCCCAGCAGAAACTCATTATTTCAGCTTGAGGCCATAAGAAAGGTACTTCGTACTGTATTTGTGTGAATAAAAAGAGAAGTTAAAACATCCATCCCCCATTGAGTCTCATAGTGCTCCCAGATGTTCCCGGATGGTGGCGTATTGGGTACAGAGAGCCACACAGTTGATACTGTTGACATGCTTGATTTCTATCTGGAGGAGGGAGGGAGGGTGTCATAGAACTGTCCTCACAAATCAAAGAAGCAAATCAGAAGCCAGTAGCAGGTTGCAGGTGAGCAAAGATGAAGTCCAGACCCGTCTTTTGTTATACGGCCTCCAGCCATGAGTCCTACCTGCAATGCAGCCCAGAACGTTGATACTCCAGCCAGAGGATTGGCGCACAGATAAAGCGGGATTACTGAGAGCAGTAAGGAGTTGAAGTACAAATTAAAATGGATGCAAACTAAAATACAAACAGATGGGGCAGCAATGTGGGCAGTGCTGTGGAAACCACACAGTCTTTCACAGTTATTCATGGGAGGAACAACCTAAGCATTTAAAAGAGAGGGAGGAGAGAGAGGAACGGAGGGAGGGGGAGAGAGAGAGAGAACTGGACATGAGGGTGGGGTGGGGCATTTTTCTAAAACACAATCTGAGAAACCCAAAAGTTGTAATGAAATCATTTAGTTGTATAAAAACCTCTTCTCTTGCCCCTCTTTCTTCTAGCACAGTTTCTATTAACTGAGAATTTCATATATGTATAGAATACTTTCTGATCATATTTATCTCCAGACTCCTCCCCAATCTCTCCTCCTGGATTCACCTCCTGCCCTCTCCTAACTTTGTCTTTTTTATTTATTTTTTTATTGGTTATTTTATTTACTTACATTTCAAATGTTATTCCCCCTTCCTGATTTTCCCTCTGCAAACCCCCATCCCATCCCCACTCCCCCTTGCTTCTGTGAAGGTGCTCCCCCATCCAACCACCCTCATCACCCTAGCAGTCCCCTGTGCTGGGGCATCGAGCCTTCACAGGACCAAGGGGTGCCCCTCTTATTGATGCCAGACAAGGCCATCCTCTGCTACATGTGCAGATGGAGCCATGGGTCACTCCATGTGTATTCCTTGGTTGGTGGTTTAGTGCCACCATGTGTATTCTATGCTACCCATACACACACACACACATATGGGGGCATACATTGAAGTGTGGTTGACCTCCCAACGTGTCTTCCATCATAAACAATGTATATATAAACTGAAGCACTTGATCCTGCCAGTTACCAAGTTGATTTGATATCAAATCTTTCTACAGACAGGAGAAAAGATGTTTGTAATACCCACTATCACTTCTTTCCAGAGCATCCTGCAAACCCACAGAACATACCTAGGCAGGGGAGCAACCAAAGAAGAGGCATTTCTTCATCAGAAGAGGGAAGGGCAGGAAGCCTCCAGCTGGCTGGTTCACAGTCCAGCAAAACCACCACGTGACCACACCTCTGGGATGCAGTCCAACTTCTGTATTTACAGATGGACAGAACAGATGCAGGGGGTTTCCAAAACCCAGTGGCAGGGGATTTCCAAAGCCCAGGGTCAGGCTGCTCCTGGGTCTTGTGAGTCTAGGAGGTCAGGTTTTGGAACTGCTAGGACTTCATGGGTGGACACTGTCACACACACACACACACACACACACATACACACACCTTATAGACCCTGATACAAATTTCTGCCATGTTATAATATAGTGATTTTCTTCCACCTTACAAACCCTGTCTGAAAGAACAGAAAACTCAGGGTCGCTTCATCTCATTCTGGACTCTGCCCTCTCTCACTATTTGCAAATCACATCTTTGAAGTATTCCCGCCCAAAACTCATTTAAGACTTATACCACACCTCTCCATGGACTTCACACCTCTCCTCTTGATCAGCCAATCAGAAAAGTTGAGGCTCAAGGAACAACTTTTGCTTGAAATACAGTCAATATCAGTGGTAGACGGCAGAAGCTAAGTTCATCATAGATCTTTCACAAATGTACATGTATATATCATATATGCATACATACCTATGCATACATGTATTGTGGTTTAAAGTGATGTGTTTGGGTAGGCGGGTCACAAGGGGTGGACTTGTGATGGCTGTTCTTTAGTCAACGTAACTGGGATTAGAATCTTTTAACTGGTTGAAGCACACTCCTGGGTGATTCCATAACAACTAACTGAAGATGAAAGCTACCGTTCACCCCTGTGGGCTGAATAAAATGGGGGCAGGAAATGCCAGCCTAGTGTCATTATTCCTCCTTTCTGTTTCCTGACACAATGCACTTGTGCCCAACCTTGATTGACTGGACAAACTTGAACTGTGAACCAAAGTCAGTTCTCCCTTCCTTAAGCTCCTTTCAAGTATTTTGGTCACAGTAACAAAAATGCTAGGATAGGCCGGGCGGTGGTGGTGCACGCCTTTAATCCCAGCACTTGGGAGGCAGAGGCAGGTGGATTTCTGAGTTCGAGGCCAGCCTGGTCTACAGAGTGAGTTCCAGGATAGCCAGGGCTATACAGGGAAACCCTGTCTCAAAAAACCAAAAAAAAAAAAAAAAATGCTAGGATAGTATGTAAATGCAGGTGGTACAGTGTGTGTGTGTGTGTGTGTGTGTGTGTGTGTGTGTTGTGTTTATATAGAAATGTTGTGTATCTTATTTTGTTTTCTGTTGCTGTAACAGAATGCCTGACACTGGGTAGTTTATAAAGGAAAAGAGGTTTAGTTTAGCCAGCCATCCTAGAAATCCAATAACGTAGAGCCAGCATCTGCTTGGGTTTGTTCTGTTAAGAGCCACGAGACAGGAAGTAGACCAAACGGTCATGATTAGGAAGGGACCAAGAACGTGCCTATGAGATGGGGAGAGAACAAATCAATTCCCATGAGAACTATTTCAGTCTCTTGAAACATGAGTCCCACTTAAAGGCCCTGTCTCCTTATACCACTTCATTGGCAACCAAATTTCATCCAAAGTTTTATCAAAACAAACCACATCCTAAACTATATAGCCATAGTTTAGTTCTTATAGCTAGTGTGTTTTATCTGTATAGTTATTTGTATATAAAACCAGTCACCTCCAGCTGTTCATTTGTTAATTCAAACTGTTCTAGTTAAAATGTGGCCATGCACTGCAAGCTTGATCCATTTAATTTGTAACAATCTCAGCATCTACTGAGAGTTTTAGTGTACACAGACTACCATGCGGACAAAGATTCCGTCTCCCCCTTTCAGAGTCCAGCCTGCAAAGGTATCAACTCCTTGCAAAGTGGACATTAATCAGCACCATGCTCCCCCTGCAGCCGTGAGTCCTGGCTTGTGGCTTGCATCATAGACAAGGACAGCCAGATTATGTCAGAGATCCTGTTCACAGCATACAACCACAAAGGAGCCGATTGCAGCAATATAGTGCTAGGTTTATAAATTAAGTACAATGCCCAGACCATGGATTTGTGGTAGGAAAGAACTCTAAAGCCCCGACCAGTTACCCAGATGTTATCAAAGAAAACAACACTCTTAAAAAATTGTGACTTTTCAGTACTGGGCCCAAAGCAAAGATGGTGTTTGTAACCTCCTGCTAGTTCGACTCATTAATAATTTACAGTAATGTGGGCTCCAACTTCTACTTAACTGCACTTCAAAGGGTTAGAGTCATGTTTACCACTGTTTTATTTAATGTAGCCATGATTAATTCACTAAGTAATTATTTTTTTCTTTGTCCTTTTGGGGGAGGAATGTTGAGAGATTTACATAGGGTGTTGTGTTTATCAGCAGAAAATCTTTAAAGCAAGCACATTTTGAGATCTCTCTCTCTCTCTCTCTCTCTCTCTCTCTCTCTCTCTCAATCTCTCTCAATCTCTCTGTCCCTCCCTCCTTCCCTCCTTCCTTCCCTCCCTTCCTTCCTCCCTCTCTCTGTTCCTCTCTCTATCTGTCTCATCTGTTGCTTTTAGTTTACAGAAATTAATTGAAACCGTTTTGAACAAATGCCAGGCTGTCTTTCTGCTTAATCAAACCTTGTAAAAGAACAGTTAATCTGTTACCTCGTACTTGCATCTAAAAATTTGCTAAATTAATTTACTGACAAAGAGAATCAATCACCGTAAAGCATTTAAACAATCCCGGGAACTACAAGCAGCCCTGGAATGCTGAGATGTACTCTTTCTCACTTTGTTTGATAACAGGTCAACGGGCGCAACCTCCTGTCAGTGGACTTTGATCGGACCACCAAGACGGAAAAGATCTATGATGACCACCGGAAATTTCTCCTGAGGATCGCTTACGACACATCGGGGCACCCGACTCTCTGGCTGCCTAGTAGCAAGCTGATGGCGGTCAACGTCACCTACTCATCCACTGGTCAAATTGCCAGCATCCAGAGAGGGACCACTAGTGAAAAGGTGGACTATGACAGCCAGGGGAGGATCGTCTCTCGGGTCTTTGCCGATGGGAAAACGTGGAGTTACACGTACTTGGAAAAGGTATGCCTGTGTTCTGGCGTCCAAATGGGATAATTAGCATGTCCCAACAATCGCCCTGAGCACCAAGAGAAGAAGAAACAGCAACACATGACTGAGTTCCATTTATTATTCTAAGTATCGCTGTGGCAGTCACAGGGGCACGGGGGTGATGAATTTTTGTATTAGCAGAGTAGATTCGCCTTAGTTAAGTTCTCCTATCTGAGTCCCTTTTAAGTGATATATGCTGTAAACAAACAAGCACCAACACCATCCACCTGCCAAGCCTGTACCCTGACAACATTCACAAATTAGACCCAGAGCTTGCAAGGCATTTGTAAATAATTTCTGCTCCGGCTCTTTCATTTAAGAGAGAGCTTGCATTAGCACAGTTAAAACTGTCAGTTTTGCGTTGTCCCCGGCAGAGCTTCAACATAACCATAAAAAGCATGTAGGGCCTATTTATGCATTATTAACCAGAAGAGGCTATTTTCCTAGAAAGCCATACTTTCAGATACTGTGTGGTGTCTCTCTTTCATTTTGCATGTAAGAGATAAGCACCGTAACTTGGGCGCCTTCCCATCCTTCAGATCTGTGCGCACTGCCACAGAATGGAGATTTAGAGCTACGCATGCGCGAAGTGCTAAGCTGTAGGCTGTGCAACCTGAGGTTGGGGCCCGGGTCGAGAGGAATGTAAGGGGGGTCGGGGGTGGGGGGACTGGGACTGTTCCCTAGAACTCACTTCGTAAGGAATAGGATCTACCAAAGAGCATTTTCCTGGATGTTTTATCTGCCTCTGAGACAAGCATCGGCCACAGAAAATGATTGGGTTTTGAGTTCTAACATGCCTCAAATGTTACGGCACTGCGCTCCCAATCGCATGGCGCCAAAGTTACAGGCTCAGCTCTCGACATTCACTGCCTCCAGCCATGTGGACATTAAAAGATATACCCAGAAACGTTTGTCCTCCAGCACATTCGTGAGCCACACAGATAGATCACTGCGGTATTCACCCCAACAATGCTCCAGCAGAGATGCTCGACAAACCACTCGATCTAGACCTAACCCTTACACATGAGCCCATCCACTTCCCAGGCCCCTGAACCAGATTCAGAGCTCAAGGTGGGCTGCTACACCCTTAAGGTACCCTACCAACTCTAAATGCTTCCAACAAAGAACCTCCCGGCCAGACTGTCTCCTCTCCTTAGAAGAGACTCACCCTGGGCCGTGGAATCTACCTGTTAGATTACAAACCTCTTCCGCCTCCACCACTGTGCTCTAGCCACGAAGCATCTGTTTAGAGACCACAGGGTAAGCTCCCTGTCCCACATCCTTGCCTAGAAACATATCTTGCCACCTGATAGCTATCTCATGCTCTGTTCTAACCAGCCCCAAGGGGGCTTCTCCAAGCAGGAGGGGAAGAGACTAGAACATTTACCCCATTTAGACTAAGTGCAGTACCGGGAAGAGTAATAGAAATACCCATCCCCCACAAAATAATACTTGTCATAATGTGGCTTAAAATGTTTAAAGGAAAACAAAAAGGGCATCGTTGGTTCTAGTCGCTTTCACAAAGTGGCGAAGGCGGTTATTGAAATCATCTTCTTGTGCTCATGAAGATCAGAAAACCCAGCGGGGCCTTCCTTATTAGCTCCTAAATTCCCCAAATTCTCTTGACTCTATTTGCTTCCTTACTAAGACAGACACACTAAACCCAGAGTGATTCACAGCCAGACAAGTAATATTTTACTAATTACCATCAAATACAACTTTAAATGCATGCAAAACGAACTCCCACGAAGGGGAGTTGTCCGAGCCTTCCTCAGGGAAACTACAAGCCATGTGTTAGCTTTCTGCTACCGTGACCAAATGCCTGAGATGAGAACCTATACATTGGAGAGATTATAGCTCTCAGCCTCAGAGGCTTCAGTCCACCATCGCTTGGCTCCTCTGTTAATAGGGACCACGGCGAGATAATGGGGTATATGTGTCGGACAACAGTGTTCATCTTACGATGTCCAGGAAGTAATGGGAATGCAAGGAAGAACTGAGAGTTCCGATCTCCCCTTCCAAGGCATGTTCCCCATGACGTAATGTCCTTCCATGAGGGCCTGCCATTTAAAAGTCTCAATACCTCCCAGTGGTACCCAAGGCTGGCAACCAAGTCATCAGCATATGGTCTTTGGGGATCCCTTTAGATCCAAACCATAACAACCTACATGTAAAGTCTGTCCCTGCTCCTGGCCCGAGAAGAAAGTCATCAGGAACCTAAGTCATAAGAACCATGTAGGAAATGGAAAGCCTGAGTCTGGACAACTGAATGTTACCCACTTCTGTGCCGGAATCAAGAGTCCATGCCAGGGTCTCCCACATCGCTGGCCTCCCTGTCTGCCCATCATCCTGCTTTTTCTAATGGGGTCAAAAGAAACTTTATGACAGGAAAAACCAGTGGAGGCCAGCCAGCATCACAGCTTCCGTAGCTAACCTCACTCAGCTAACATCAGGGTTGACCTTCTCTCCTGGCGGCTCCGTAAGCTAATGCCGCCTCTTTCTGTAGTTAACCTGGGTGAGAGGAGTAGAGATTATTTCTGTTTGTCTGTTTAATTTTTTTTTTCTCATGACTCAGTACCAACACTTACAAAGAAGCTAGACACTGTTATGGTAGCACCTGAAGTGCAGTTCAGATTGGGGTCTCTGAAAAAGAAATTATTGAAACATATAGACTTGGGCTGAAGAGATGGCTCGGCAGTTAAGAGCACTGACTGCTCTTCCAGAGGTCCTGAGTTCAATTCCCAGCACCCACATGGTGGCTCACAACCATCTGCAGTGAAGATCCAATGCCCTCTTCTGGTGTGTCTGAAGACAGCGACAGTGTACTCACATATGTAAAATAAATAAATAAATTTTAAAAAAGAAAGAAAGAAACATAGACTTGTCCATACAGATCCCAGATTTGGACACCGTATCTCTGAATCCATATTCGTATGAAGGGCATTTTCGGCTCTGATTCACTGTATACTGATTTAGCCCTGTTTGTTGACATTGATGCTTTATGTACACATTATCCATTTTAGGCTAATTTTATGTTTCTTCCTCATAAATAACATGTTGGCTTTGTTCCTCCCCCAAGTACACAGGAAATTAAAACCTGATTTGGAGTAGCTCTTCAGTCAAATGAAGGGGAAAGCTACCTTACTAAATAATTGCTAATTATATGTAGGATTGCGTTTCCCCTCTGCTATTTTCCCCTTGAAATATTGTCTTCAGACCAGCTTGGTTCGTGCCTGCATTATGGTTTCTCCAAGTCCATTGACAATCTGCTGGTTGGCCGGGAAGGCCTGGAAACAGAGAACAGCACAATCATGACAAGTAGCACATTATGAATCTTAAGCCACTAATTGCAGAACCCTTCGCAATTAAGCATCCAAGCAAATTAGGCAGGGGATCGTTAACACCATGTAAGGTCAAGGATAACTCAATTAAAACGAGAACCATTTTCTCAGGCGGAATGTTTTCTGTGTGTTTGTGGTCACCGAATCTGCTTTCTGTGCGTCCCCCAACCCCAGTTCCCAAACCCTGATAACAGCCTGTGCTCTCTTCACAGTCCATGGTCCTTCTGCTTCATAGCCAGCGGCAGTACATCTTCGAATACGATATGTGGGACCGCCTGTCGGCCATCACCATGCCCAGTGTGGCTCGCCACACCATGCAGACCATCCGGTCCATTGGCTACTACCGCAACATATACAACCCCCCAGAAAGCAATGCTTCTATCATCACAGACTATAACGAGGAAGGGCTACTTCTGCAGACGGCTTTCCTGGGAACAAGTCGGAGGGTCTTATTCAAGTATAGAAGGCAAACCAGGCTATCAGAAATTTTATACGATAGCACAAGAGTCAGTTTTACCTATGATGAAACAGCAGGAGTCCTGAAAACAGTAAACCTTCAGAGCGATGGTTTTATTTGCACCATTAGATACAGGCAAATTGGCCCCCTGATTGACAGACAGATTTTCCGCTTCAGTGAGGATGGAATGGTAAATGCGAGATTTGACTATAGCTATGACAACAGCTTCCGAGTGACCAGCATGCAGGGTGTCATCAATGAAACGCCACTGCCCATTGATCTATACCAGTTCGATGACATTTCTGGCAAAGTTGAGCAGTTCGGAAAATTTGGAGTTATATACTACGACATCAACCAGATCATTTCCACGGCTGTGATGACTTACACGAAGCACTTCGACGCCCACGGTCGCATCAAGGAGATCCAATATGAGATATTCAGGTCACTCATGTACTGGATTACAATTCAATATGATAATATGGGCCGGGTAACCAAGAGAGAGATTAAAATAGGGCCTTTCGCCAACACTACCAAGTACGCGTATGAATACGACGTTGATGGACAGCTCCAAACGGTTTACCTGAACGAGAAGATCATGTGGCGGTACAACTATGACCTGAATGGAAACCTCCACCTGCTGAACCCCAGCAGCAGCGCCCGCCTGACACCTCTTCGCTACGACCTGCGTGACAGAATCACCCGCCTGGGCGATGTTCAGTACCGGCTGGATGAAGATGGCTTCCTCCGTCAGAGAGGCACAGAAATTTTTGAATACAGCTCCAAGGGGCTTCTGACTCGAGTCTACAGTAAAGGTAGTGGCTGGACGGTGATCTATCGGTATGATGGCCTGGGAAGGCGTGTTTCTAGCAAAACCAGTCTGGGACAGCACCTTCAGTTTTTCTATGCTGACCTGACGTACCCCACCAGGATCACTCATGTCTACAACCATTCGAGTTCAGAAATCACCTCCCTTTACTATGACCTCCAAGGACATCTTTTCGCCATGGAGATCAGCAGTGGGGACGAGTTCTACATTGCCTCGGATAACACGGGGACTCCACTGGCTGTTTTTAGTAGCAACGGGCTCATGCTGAAACAGATTCAGTACACTGCCTACGGTGAGATCTACTTTGATTCCAACATCGACTTTCAGCTGGTGATTGGGTTCCACGGAGGCCTGTATGACCCACTCACCAAATTAATCCACTTTGGAGAAAGAGATTACGACATTTTGGCAGGAAGATGGACCACACCGGACATTGAGATCTGGAAAAAAATAGGAAAGGACCCTGCTCCTTTTAACCTGTATATGTTCCGGAATAACAACCCTGCAAGCAAAATCCATGACGTGAAAGACTACATCACAGGTAAGGCGTCTTTTTTTCTTTCCAAGTGCTAAATTACTGTTACCGTTAGATTAACACACAAAGTAACTAGAACTGACCTTTTGAATGGATTCATTTCTCTGAGGATCCATTGAGAAACCACAAAGGGAAAATGAAATACAGTTGCTTCCTACTCTGCCTGACTATGCTCAAGGCCATGGTTTCTGAAATGACACGGAATTCAATCATCTAAGGGACGGGAGGATCCGGAGAGCAGCAAACATGCTAAATTCAGATTCACAAAACTGAAATAGCAACCTCGCCTCGCCTACAGCGGTGCAGCGGTGCGGTCCAGTTCTTTCCCTTGTCTCAGTTGCTGCAGGAGCTCGCTCTCTGGTTACAACAAAACTTTCAAGATAATCCCCTTGCAGAGAGGAGAAGTTCACTGGGACTCAGGAGTCCTGCTGGCCCCAGCGCTTCCTTCCACCCTGCAGCAAGACAGCATGTTGTGGAATGAGTCCTTGGGAGAGCAAGCGAGCCAAGAACGTCATCAGCCAGGAAGCCAGGAAGCCAGGGGTGGGGCAGAGGAGATCAGAATCCCATAGTCCCCTTCAAGGGCATGCCACACTGACTTAAAGACCCACCGTATCCTGCTTGTCTCCAAGGTTCCACCACCTCCCAACAGTAGTAGAATAAGAACAAAGCTTTAAGCTTTAACAAATACACCTCTGGAGGCATTCTGTGTCTGATCTCTGACCTTAACAATGAGATGGGATGACTGTCTGCCATAAAATGTAAGAGTGTAGAAAATACTGTGCTAAGTAGTAGCTACCTCACAAACATATACTGCTGGGGTCCCCACAGACAGACAAACGTGTGTGTGTGTGTGTGTGTGTGTGTGTGTGTGTGTGTGTGTGTGTG
>NW_021620984.1:6324157-6376622 GCF_004785775.1 Grammomys surdaster
GTGTGTGTGTGTGTGTGTGTGTGTGTGTGTGTGTGTGTGTGTGTGTGTATGAAATAATCCATGTGAAACATAGCAAAGTATGACACCTTGTCTCATCCCTGAGAGATAACCTCATCCCTCCTCAAAATCATCACCCCAGGACATGAGTGGAGCAGTTTCTCCCGGCAGAGGGCTCGGTTTCTCCTCTCTGTTCTGTGTTCCTTCATGATGGCACCAATAACGACCACACTGACTTGACCACTAATAAGGAGTAACGCCCAGGCTATAGAACGAGGGTCTTTCTAAGGTTTCATCCATGTGATTCTTTTGGCATGTCTGCCACTGCAGAAGCACGGGATAAAACACAGACAGGACCTTACAAACTCTGCTATAGTCCCCATACTGACCTGGCGACATCCATCCTCTTCTCCGACAAGTTTAGATTCTTGTGCTTCCGGTCTTCCATGAACTCAACTTTCTGTTTTCTGTAGGGTGTTGGTGGTGGTGGTAGTTTGGATAGGTTTGGGATTGTTTGGGTTTTTTTTGGTTTTTTTTTGGGGGGGGGGTTGGTTGTTATTTGGGGGGTTGTTTTTGTTTGGTTTTCTTTGAGGTTTTCTCCTCTTTTTTTGGCTTGTGTTGGATGTACCATCACCCGGTCCCTTTCCCAGTTCGGTGTTCAAGGTACACCAAGATATTCTTTGGTCCCTCAGGATGGCTGTCAAAACTGTGACCCTGTACCTGTCACATCTGCTTTTCAACTTTCCAAATGGCACAGAGCTTTTCCTGTCTCCCTCCCTTCCACATGGCCAGCTGTAAGTCCCGCCCTCCAGCGTCACCAACACCTGATTCGGCAACATCCTGTGGTGTTCTCTGTTGGCAGAGTCACATTCCAACCCCATTATCTGGGCAGTGCTTTTCAATACTAAAGACTCTGGTTTTCATGTGAACACACATTGTTCAGAAAATGAGAAAGTCCACCCTCCATACATCGACTTTTGGGAGACAGAATGCCCCCCAAACATAAGCCCCCCTCCATCTGTAATCGTATATACACTCACAGGAAGGTAGATAGCACACACACACACACACACACACACACGCTGCCACCACCCCATTTAACAGAGAGAACACCACTGATTTTTTTAGCCATGTGACACCACGGACAAAGGACCTGCCAACCTGGCAATGAGGTGAGAGTTTGTGCCCTAGAGAGGGAAATGGGAAGCAAGCAGCTTTCCATCATTCTGACAAGCAGTTTACCACTGGATATCTGAGGGTGCTGACAGGGGCTGACTTGAACGAGTGGAAAGCCCACAGCTCCTGAATTCATCTTCTAGCAACATGGACTGCGGGGAGTGCTACTGCAGCACTTTCTGGAAAACATCAAAAGAGAGATGGAACAGCATAAAATATATTAGGTGAAATGCAATTTCAAATTTTCCAGCAATGTGCTTAATATATAAAATAATCTACGCCCAACTGTACTCATAAAGCGGCAAGCCTGCTGAGTGGCTCTGTAAATCACAACCTCCAGAAGAGAATAAAAGCCTTATTCTTTGCTTAATGGCTTTTGGAGTCACATGGCAATATTTGAAAATACCGTTTCTAAAGATTTTCATGTTCTCTCCCCCCAAAAAACTTAGCCTCCACCTGTGCACAGCAAGCCTTTGAAGTCAAAGCTGATGACCACCAGTATGCTGGCCACCTTTGGCCAGGCTTACCAGCCCTTAGCATCCATCTTTGATTAAGAATCAGCTGTTCATTTCCATACTCTCGGTCCAGGGGGTTTTCACTAATAGAAAATGGGTTTTGGAAGCCCGTGTATCATTTCGTGATTACTCCTGAGGGCCAATTCCACAGCGTCTCTTGTAGCCTTTGCTAACCACAAACTTTGTTTTCTGCGTCTCTGTCTTGAACTCTCACGCTGCTATGCGTTGCTATTGCTGTTTTTATCACTATTACCGGCCCAGGATGCAATTCTGTGCTTCTGACAGTTTATCTACTCTGTCTAAGTGAGTATCTATTACTCTCCATTTTCTACGGCATTTGCCATAGTTCCGCTGTTGAGGTTAGTGTCTGCATCTCTAAAAATAGACAGTGGATTTAAAATGTTAGGAGGTAGGCGAACACGGGCCTCTTTGCCAATGATTATTTGTGAAATTGATTGGGTTTTTTTGTTTTGTTTTGTTTTGTTTTTTTAGGTAAAGATGTAAATTCATAAAAGCACCCAGTAAAGTCTTAACGCCTTTGATTCTGTGTGTTCTCCTCCTAGATGTTAACAGCTGGCTGGTGACATTTGGCTTCCATCTGCACAATGCTATTCCTGGATTCCCTGTTCCCAAATTTGATTTAACAGAACCTTCCTACGAACTTGTGAAGAGTCAACAGTGGGAAGACGTGCCGGTAAGAAACAAACAGCGAAAAGAAGGGAAGGCAGTGATTGGCTAGCGTGCCTGGGTCCTGTTTACCCACAAGTCATCAAACTACCCTGGTGGAAAAAAAAAACCTTACCCGTTTTTCTTTTTCTTTTTCTTTCACACTTTTGAGGAAGGAAAGCTGACAGTTCCACTGCATTTCTGTTCGGCATGCTAGACGCCTGTTAAACAGGCCAAATCTGTTTCTAGTAATGCTAATAAAAACATTGAAATACACTATCAAAAGGTAATAAAATGCAGAAGCCTGTGTTTTCTGTGTAGGGCTTCTACAGAGAACCCCAGGAAAAAGCATTTATGGCACCTGGGAGTTCAAGGCGAGATGCAATAAGCAAGAGAACGGGGATTCGGATTTCAAATTAGCAACCCACAAACAGTGCCGCCACAGCCTTTGCAGAGAAATAAAATGTCCTCTAGTCTATGAGCAGGTGTTCACAGAATTCTCCTGAAAATTACAGATCAGGAGGCCTGACCCTGTTGTGAGAAAGAAATAAACTGGGAAACAGACTGGGAAATTTCAAAGTCAGAACTGCTGTGTCAGGAAGTGGGCTCTTTAATTCCCATCATTCACTGCTCAGAAAAGAACACACAACAAAACACCAGGACTTCTAGCTCAAAGCAAGAATAATTAGAGGTCATGAAATTGGGTTACCTCGTAAGGATAAGGCAAGTGCAGGGTTCCTAGAAAAGTTAATCCCTACCTTGGGCAATGTCCTACCACTTTGGTGAATTAAAAAAAAAAAAAACGGTAGTCAGGATTAAAACACACAAATACACACATGGTGTATACTGTGCTCAGTGATACGTTTTTCTGATAAAGTTTCATTCTTCACAATAAAAACCTGTCTCACTGGCATTTTTATTTCATAAGCAAAATCCATCAAGCTTCTAGGGTCTGGAGGCCATTTTAACATTGCTTCCTTTTTTAAAGATGTGCATATGTGAATGCAGGTGCCCTTGGACTTCAAGTCCAGAGGAGAGCATCAGAGCCACTGGAACTAGAGGTACATACAGGCAGCTGCGAGCTGCCGGATGTTGGTGCTGCAAACCTAACTCTGGTCCTCTGCAAGAACAGTGTGTTCTTAACCCATGAGCCTTCTCTCCAGTCCCCATTTTTAACATTTCTAATTGCAAATATATCTGGCCCTGACAACGTGCCTCCAAAGACTCACCAAGGCCTCCTGATGCATTTGAGTGTGCTGTCCTAACTGTATGAGTTCACAACATGTCTAAAAGCACTTTAGTCTGCTGGTACAAACGGACCTGCCAACTTTTTTCCTAGGCAGCCTTTCAATATGACTCAAGTTTTCCAACCAGAAAAGTTCACCATAAGGATAGCTTAGGGAATCCCGAGTAAAGACTTCGGGCAGCCTCCCTAGTGCAGGAGGGGAGATGGGCGTTTCTTTTGGGTGCTGTAAATGAAACAGATGTTTCCTTTTGGCTAGACAAACATCTGCTGATATACGAAATGGCTGCCTTAGAATTCCCCCAATTTCAAGCAATTTGCCAGTGGAGATAGTCCGGTCTGTACATCTGCATAAAATACTTGTTTTCTAGAGTTTAAGGTCTCGTGCCCAGCTGGCCCCCAGTCCTCTCATCCCTGAACAGTTCAGCTCTGCAATTATACGGGGGACTCTCAGCTATAAACTGTCCACGGGACAGGAGGCACAGAGGACTTAGAACACAGGCAATTCAAAGTGTTAGGAGGGCCTGGTGAGCCCGGTCTCAGGCATCCTGGGAGAAAGCTACTGCTGCAGGCCTGGTAGACTGGCTTTCCCACATTGGGCGGTTTGAGACTAAAGCCTCTAGGAATTACAAAATGAAAGATAATAATATGAATAGCCTGCCTGCCTTGGAAACTCAAAAAGCTCTCAGAGATGTGTGAGATATCCTTTTTTATTGCAGGTTTAGTTTGCGTGTCCATACACACCCCCATACAACAGCACGTGTGTAGATGTCAGAGGACAATTGGGTCAGGCTCGGCAGTAGGCGTCTTTATACCCAGTGAGCCATTCTCCAGCCGATAACCTCCCTTTTTGAACATTTTAAAAACTAGTATAACTTCCACGAGGGAAGGAATGGCGTGTGTAGGCATTCTATACAGTAAAGGAGTTCCCTGTCAGTAAAGGGTTCTGCACCTCCACTAAGACCTGTTTTGTTTCCTGGCTGGTTGGGGTTTGGTTTTCTGGGATAGGAGCTCACGTAGCTCAGGATAACCCTGAACTCACCATGTAGCCAAAGATGGCCTTGTTCTCCTGATCCTCCCTACCTCCTCAATGCAGTGCTGAGAGCGTGGGGAGCCTTGCTGTATGTGTAGTCAGAACCAGGCAGGGCACCAGCCAGCATGGCTCCCAGCAACCAGGATCTGTACACTGCTGGTCTTTCAATCTCCCTCCTCTTGTGTTTTGCTTTTCAGCCCATCTTTGGAGTTCAGCAGCAAGTGGCAAGGCAAGCCAAGGCCTTCTTGTCCCTGGGGAAGATGGCCGAAGTGCAGGTGAGCCGACGCAAGGCTGGAGGCGAGCAGTCGTGGCTGTGGTTCGCCACCGTCAAGTCGCTCATCGGCAAGGGCGTCATGCTGGCCGTGAGCCAGGGCCGCGTGCAGACCAACGTGCTCAACATCGCCAACGAGGACTGCATCAAGGTGGCTGCGGTGCTCAACAATGCCTTCTACCTGGAGAACCTACACTTCACCATCGAGGGCAAGGACACGCACTACTTTATCAAGACCACCACGCCCGAGAGCGACCTGGGCACGCTGCGGCTGACCAGCGGCCGCAAGGCCCTGGAGAACGGTATCAACGTGACAGTGTCGCAGTCCACCACGGTGGTGAATGGCAGGACTCGCAGGTTCGCAGACGTGGAGATGCAGTTCGGCGCCCTGGCGCTGCATGTGCGCTATGGCATGACGCTGGACGAGGAGAAGGCGCGCATCCTGGAGCAGGCGCGCCAGCGCGCTCTCGCCCGGGCATGGGCGCGCGAGCAGCAGCGCGTGCGCGACGGCGAGGAGGGTGCGCGCCTCTGGACGGAGGGTGAGAAGCGGCAGCTGCTGAGCGCCGGCAAGGTGCAGGGCTACGATGGGTACTACGTACTGTCGGTGGAGCAGTACCCCGAGCTGGCTGACAGTGCCAACAACATCCAGTTCCTGCGACAAAGTGAGATCGGCAAGAGGTAACCCCCGGGCCACCCCTGCGCAGATTCTCCTGTAGCACAATCCGAACCGGACTCTCCAAAGAGCCTTCCAGAATGACACTGCTCTGCAGACACACACACCGCAGACACACATGCAACACAAACCAGAAACAAAGACAACTCTTTTTTTCTGAATGACCTTAAAGGTGATCGGCTTTAAAGAATATGTTTACATACGCATATCGCTGCACTCAATTGGACTGGAAGTATGAGAAGGGGGGAAAAAAGCATTAAAAAAAAGGCAACGTTTTGCCATGACCCTCTGTACCTTCGAGGCACTGTATTTAACAAAGGTTTTAAAAAGAAAAAAAAAATGCGTACAATGTTTCCAGATATTACTGAATTGTCGACCTTTGCTTACAGGAAGTAATCTCTACTTAGGATGTGATATATATAGATCTGTTCATTTTAAAATGTGGGGCAAAGTTACTGTTTCTAGAACCCAACTGCTTTCCCGTGCTGCTTTGTAAAAGGACATTGGCACAAGGGACGTCTGCTTCAGCGGGGATTTAATAATGGATTTTACTAACATGGCTTGCCCTGGGAGGGAAAAACTGACAAATAGAATCCTTGTCACTGATAAGCAAAGGAAACCCTGATTTTTTTGTAAATTATGTGAGACAAGTTGTTTATGGATTTTTATATGAATTACAATTTACTGTACATCAAATATTAGTCTCAGAGGAGTTAATTTATGTAAAGTGTTTAAAAAGTTTATACTTAAAAAATAAAATGATAAAAACATGTGAACTGTGTGATTTTTTTAAAAGAGGATTGCACCTTTTGTTATCTGTTATAACTGTACAGTATAACTTACTATATTGTAGAGATATAACAACTTATGCCTATCATGTCCAGAAGTGTTAATATTTTTGTATTAGGTTGAAAAGAACAATGTGCAACTTTCTGTCACTTAGATGGATAGGACAGTGCAGTCCTCAGTGGGTGGCTAATCAGAGAACTCCTTTTCTTCCTTCTCTTTCATATCAAGCCACTGGCCTCAACCATTACCAACCAAGAGGCCCAGTTGACATCCAAGGCTGGTGGAATGTAATGGAGGGTGTGGGGGAGGGAAACAAAGAGCAAAGAACCCAAGGAGAGAAGAGGCTCTCTGACCCTCTCTAGGCCCTAAAAGTCAAGCCGACTTCATCGACCAGAGCTTTTAATACTATATTGTTGTCCCTCGATGCTCCACTTCATGATGGAGGAAAGAGACCACGATCTGATGCTCGGGGAACTTTTGTGGGGAGGGAAGGACTTGATGTCATGGTAACCATGAACATGTATCTTAATGTCTAGGAAAGATAGCAATAACCGAGCAATGGTGAGCCAGGGGGGACCAACCAGTCAAGGTCACTCTCTGTGAGGCTTGGAGTTGGACCCTTAGGTCAGCCAGTGGGACCCAAACAGGAAGGCAAGCTCCCGTAAGCCCACACGGCCCAACCATCACAGGGAATGGTTTGAGTGGCAGCCTGTGCTGGCCAGGGGTAGCCTGGGGTACTGGGTGGAGTAGGAAGGAAACTGACGTCAGTGCCCCCCTCCCACTGAAAGCTTGGGGTTCCACCATAGACACCATCTGCACTTCTGTGCCAACCCAGCCACTCTGAAGAATCTTTCATGAGCACTGAATTCAGCCACAAAAATATTTTTAGAAAATATTTCTCAGTTCATTGAGCTATAGTACACACTGTTTTCCTCTATGTATAATGGTGATAAATATAGCAAGTGAACATGTCGTAAATATAAAGGTTCAAGTGATGTATTGAAAATAATTTTCTAACTGCTTTGTATGTATCACATACTCTAAATTGCACAGTAGGCGTGTTTATTAAACAGATTGGCTGGGAAAGTTTTGAAATAGCTACTGAATTTACAGTCTCAGTGCTATTCCTGTTGCTGTGTATGTGGTAGGGTATACCGAAGTAATTAATCTTCTAATGAATGCTGATATTTTATTAGAATGAAAGCACAGATTAGCATTAATATTTTTTATCCTGGAAATCCTTTGGCGAGTACTGGGAAGCCCAAA
The DNA here is from genome assembly GCF_004785775.1 of Grammomys surdaster. Taxonomy (NCBI): domain Eukaryota; kingdom Metazoa; phylum Chordata; class Mammalia; order Rodentia; family Muridae; genus Grammomys; species Grammomys surdaster. The sequence continues at coordinate 6,331,787 of NW_021620984.1, forward strand.
TTTAGCAAACTATGAGATTTCAAACCACGTAAATATGGCTCTGTTGGACATTTTATTTTTTAACTGTTAACTTAGGTGTTTGCAGTTCTGTCGAATGGGACTTCTGCAGGACTGTATTTAGCATGCTGTAAGTACTTTGGGGTGAAATAGGCTCCGAGTCTAAATTCTCAGAAATGTCTGTGATGTATTGACCATGAATAGTTTATACCACATGACAGAAGTGAATTTACACTCTTAACCCCTTCTTGACGTGGACTGGTCTTTACAGGGGCACCAATAAATGACAGATCTGGAGAGTCTCCTGGTGCTTATTTTAGAAGTCAAATCAGCCCAATTAGTATCTTGTTAGTAGATATAACGAGCCTATTTCTTTCTAAAAAGGCTTGTGGTCTGGACGTGCTTTTACAAGAAATAGTGACCTTGGGGAATATGTAAACAAGAGATCTTTTTCTAAGAGTTTGGGGGGAGGTTGGGGGACCTGTATAATGACAAAAATTAGCTTACAACAATGACAACCACAAAAAAAGAAACAAAAGAAATTGATATTCAAAGTATTTTAGGCAAAGCCAGTCAAAATGCTTTCATGATATTTTGAGATGTAAATTTTTGTCTGATTTGTATTGTTCTTTTCATTTGCCTTCTTAACTTTATATGTGACCTGAATTTTCCATAACTTGATGACTATAGATTGCATCTAGGCATTCCAATAAAAGCCAACCCAATGTGTGTGCGTTTACATTTTTTTTTCCAAGTCTTGACTAGCCAGAATGGCTTTTATGTTTCACGTGGATACAGAAGGAGGCGGATCTGGGGGTGTAATTTATCTGCACCCAAACCGATGATAGCCCTCATTACTACTGCGTTTGGCTCCTTGTTTTGTTTTTTTTGGATTTAGTTTCAAAATGACAGCTTGGAGGGGCACACTTCACGGAGGTCTCTACCCTGGCCTACTTTAGAAAAATGTTCACTACACCTCCACAAAGCCAAACACTAACTGTAAAAGAATTGAAGAAAAAAAAAATCACCCACTACTCCTAGAAATCGGGTCTCATTCCTGTGATGTTGGCATTGAGTGTGCTTAATTAAAACACTTGATTAGAATAATCAGTTTGGGCCTGATAGGTTCTCAGCCTCCTGGAGCTGTCTAAATCTACATATAGACCGACTGATTAAGGTTTGCTTTGTTCAGCAATTCCAGGCTGACAGGCCAGGGCTTTGATTGTAGTATGAAAAGGCAGACTTCTTCATGCTCACTTTACAGTGACAACCTCAACTTCATCCAGCGTGGATACTACAGGAATCAGGTCATCCCGCTTGGCAAAAGGTTCTCGTTTCTTCTCAGATTAGAGTTCAGTATGCCCGAAGCACAGGAACCCAGTAAAACATGGTATATTCCAACCCTTCCGCTTTACAATGCTTTCCTTGTCTGACCAAGCTCAGAGAACAACAGTGGAAGTGAACTTTAGATAATGAACTGGGTACCAAACGTGCCACTCACTCCCTTGGTGAACCGTGCATCCGTATTTATACTCACTGCAAGTTACCTATTAGTCACATGACCAACCCCACGGGCACTTAAAGGAAATGAGAGATTATCCTGCCTTTGTAACCCTAACCATGCCCACTCCTCTTCCTGTTCACAGCCTTTTCTTTTGTCTCGGCTGATCCCACATACAGCCTTTTCTCTCGCCAGGTAGACAGCCAATCCGCTATCCGTGCAAGGTAGACAGTGCAAGGTGCTCTTTGGAATAGAGGAGTCCAGAAGAGGGAGCCTGAAGGCACTGATCCATGACATCCTCTGTCTGTAACAAAAAGCATCTGAGCAGTGTTCTAGGACACAGCCCACCCACAAACTGCCACCACCCAACCCAGGTGACACAGATGATATCTAGGCTCCTAAAGATCAAAGCAAGACTTCCCTGCCTTGAAGGGGCAGCCTAGCAGTATCATACCCCTTCTGAAGATGACTCCATCACACCGTCCTGAGGAAAAGTGAGCTTAGCCTGCAACTCCAGTCCCCAGCATGCAGTAAATTCTAGATGAGGGAGAAGGAACTTAGAAAAATTGAGTGAATTATCCAAAAGGATATCCAAGTGTGGATGGGGTTCAAGCCAAGATAAGCAAAGGTTCTCTGTCAGGTAGTTATCATTCCTACGTTGATAACATTACCTGGGGACAGTACCCTGGAAGGTTCTGGCAATATTACCTGCCATATTTGCATAAGTCATAAGACATGGGCTTTATGTCCCTGTGTATCTGCCAATGTTTCTAGCTTCTTAGCTCCCTCATTTATGGAAACAAGTCTTCCATACGATGATAATGAGTGCCCATTATTTCTAAACGAAAGACTAGAGATTTTTTTCCATAAGTCTCTCATTTGACTTTGTCATCCTACCAAGGTCGTGGAAAAAATTACACATTGTTTATATAGTCCTACTCACCTTAACCACAGTGTGAACCCAAGTACCAAAGAGGTCGTGGTCTGGCTGCTGGGGTTTTCTGCCCTCTGACTCAAGCCCCAGAATGAATATCCTGTTACCACTTTTCTCGTTTGTTACCACCTCTGCAAGCAATGGTCTCTTGATGTCAGTTAATTACTAATAACTTTTAGGTAGATCGAATAAACCTTTTCATTAATGAACCAACTTAAAATTCTGCCATGGAGAAATACGGGATTCCTAGAGAGCCTTGTGTATAGAGAATTTACTACAAACTGATACTGAGCTTAAAGTAACATCATTATTCAGTTTAGAGATAATGGGCTCCACAAAGCAAATTTAATAAATCCTTCCGGGATCTAAGCAGAGGAAAATTAAAATTAGAAGTATAAATTGTTAGTTCTAGGGCAAGAGAGTGGCTCGGTTGCAGTCTTCCTGCCTAGAGGGTGAATTGTAAGCGACCACTGGCATTCCACCTGCATTAGGAAAGGAGATGACATTCTTTGTACATGTGTGTAGAGATTTCCTGAATTCCACTGGCAATGGCTATTTCCACCTGACATAGCTCTCGCTGCATAGAATGGACAGGATTTCCAAGTGGTCTGCTGGGTGGAAAAGCATTCCTTAAAATTTTCGAAACAACGTTAACAAGGTGAGGGGAGCGTAAATACCCAAGGAGGAAAAGTGACAGGAGCCTAAAAATAGGAACTCTGAGGGAGCAGCCCAACTAGTCTCTTCCACCTCAGGTTCTTGTCACAAGGTGACTAGCAATGAGGTAAGTGAAGATCCACTTCATCCCAACTTGTCCTCCAAGATGGGAAGCCTATTGTACCTATTTCAGAAAACACTCCTTAAAAATCGTTCCCAGGTCCTCCTGCCTTTACATCCTCCCCTTTTCTCTCCCTTAATTCTCTCTTTCTGAAATGACCCCAGCAAGAGCTGCCTGGATTGTGACCAAAAAAAAATATGTCTGCTTTTCTTCACCTTAAGAGGAAACCCATGCTGGTCCATTGATAAGCCAGGTGATTTTGACTGCTGAGGATATCATAGGGAGATAGAGTCTTTCATCCCCAACTTATTGACAAAAGGTTATAAGCAAGCAGGTTTCAAAGTCTCAAGTGTGACACTTGAAGTGTGACATTATCTCCAAGGTCAGGCGTGAGATTTAAGCATCATTCTCAAGCACTGAAAAGCAATACTGGAAAGCACATAGGGGAAGAAGTGAGTGGTCCGGGCAGCCCGGCTCACTAGAGGTAGAGAAGGGAGAGACAATCTTTCTACAAGTCTGTCCTCCTCAGTTTTCAGGACTCTGACTTTTTGGGGAGTGAGATCCTGTCCCAACATCTGGTGACACCTTAGAGGAGCGAGACTCAGCAGAGACCTGTGTCTGGGTCATGGCGGCTGCGAGGCGCTTTCATGAAGGGCTCTTGCGCCCCCTAGCGATGGGTGCCTTAGGAGTCCCATCTATGCTAGCTGCTGCAATGTCCCAGAACCAGAAACAAAACAAAACATAAAAACAAAGAGAGACTTAAGAGCTCCCTCTACGCGTCTCTGGATGGGCCAATTCAAATGACCCTCTCTGGTCCCATTCTGTTCTGCCCTTAGACTTCCACACATAAAGCGATTCCTTCTGCTTCATGCGCCGCCTCACTGAGGCCTGGTCCTTGCAATCCTCACTCCCATAAGATTCCCTCCCCCTCCCCCCACCCCCCAGTCCCCACCCCTGTGCAGAAGCTCTGTCAAGCCATGTTCCTCTCGCCTGGCAGATCATAAGAGGACCCTTCCTCCCAGGAGTTGTCCGCGGGCTGTCTGAGTCCTGCAGCCCACTCAGAACACTGATTTCTGAACTACATTGTTTACTTTATATTTTCCATGTTAACAACCCTGTCGCTGCGAAGACTTTCCCAGAAGGACAGATTATTTAAATTCAGAGTGGCATTTTTATTTCTGCCCAAGCTAGGCTCTCACAGAAAGTGCTAGAATTACAGGCAGCCTGGAAAAAAAAAAAAAAAACAAACAAATTCTTCCTGCCCCCCCCCCTCAGCTTGACCTCACTTGCCAGGGTGAGAAAAAAAAAAAAAAGAGAACTTTCAACCTTTCGTTCCTGGGTTGTCACAGAGAAGCCAGTACATGCTGATTTTAAGTGACAGCATGTACCTACCTCAAGAAATCGTCCCTGGCTAGGTAGAACCTATTGACATTTCTTGGAGGCTCCTTGGGGACCCAAATATGTAGACCCACTTCCCCACTTTCTGATGTAAAAAGGGAGGGGGAAGCTAAAGATCACATATGGAGTCAAAATATCATGGCAGACAGAACCCCACGGCTCGTGAGAAGATAATAGTGGACCACTAGATGTCCGGACTGAACATCTTGCCCTTCTGTGACAGTGCCAAGCAAGCCAAACAGACTGTCTGTGGGAGGGGGAGGGGAGGGAACAGCACTCATCTGCACGAGCCAAGCAAGTCCGAGCTCATATCTTCACAGTTCTCCAGGAAGGCTCCCTTGGGTGCTCCTGGGAGCTGGAATCCCAGGAAGAGACAGACCCAGGGTAAGGACACACACAGTGGCACACATACACACACACACATACACACCAACCAAGAGCACTGGGGAGCCGGGTTCTGCAGCTGTGTTAGAAAGCCTGTCAGTCCTGGTCTTCAGCCCTTGTTTTTTCCCTGGTGCTGAAGTAATAGCTGGCTTCTTCCACGTTGTTTCCCTCATCTGGCCTCTGCCAAGGTACAAGGGGGTCCCCCACATGCTGCCACTTCCTTCTACGACAGCTGTGGTTGGTTCTCTTTGGTGGCTGCTTGGGAACCAACCCTAAGACCCTAAAACCCAAGTTGTACAAACTGGCAGCATTCCAGATTCTGAGGTCTATTGGAGTTCCCCACTCTCGCTCTCAGACTCCACCCACCCACCCACCTACTGTCACACCTAGAAGCAATGTTCTATGCCAGTAGTAAGGGCAGGGGAGGCAGGCTCCAGCTCGGGGCTCTTTGAAGGCAACAGGTCCCCAATTACTTCCCGCTCATTAAATTGTGGACGTAGCCCTGCCTGGTTCTTGTAAATCAAAGAAAACACGACTAGCCTTGCCATACCCGGGCTCTGTCTGCAGCCTCCGCCAATTAGCACTCTAGTTAATCAAACTTTAGAAGGTCCCTGGAGAGGCGGTGGAACTGGGAGCAGGCCGGAGCAGAAAAGACCCATTCAGTCTCGGCTTTGCCGAGCTGAAGGCAGCCACTTTTCTTCAACCAGTTTTCTCCATCTTTAAAGTGGGCTAGCACACAGCTTACTTTCCATAAGCTGTGTGCCTGTGCGCATGCGCGGGCGTACGCAGAGTGAAAAGCGGGTGTGTAGAAAAGAACGAAGACATCGGGATAGTTCTAGCTTGCTGCCTTCCTACATCTCTGGGAGAGTTTCTAGCTGCCCCGTAGCTGAGATCCCTGAGCTGTTAGGAGTGTTTCCTAGAAATGGGACTCCTCTCTGGCTTCTTCTGCTCTAGCACTGCATCTTTATCCTCTGAAGATGGTGTGAACAGTCGGTGATTTTTTAATCACGTGAGAATCATATGGAATAATGGTCTGTGTTATTTGGCCAGCTCCCCAGGCTTTGACCCATTCAAGAGAAGGAAACAGAGTGGCTGAGGGTAATAGGCAGAGTACAGTAACCCAGCAACCTTGAGTCTGTACCTGATCGGGCACAGTTTTGTTCCCTTCTCTTGGCAGCTTCAAAGGCCAAGGATATACTGAGCCAGAGATATGAGGACAGGAAGGGTCCCTGCTCTGTTTGGCCTTGCTCAGTGCTCTGGAATGTCTAGAATCCTGGCAACACAGTACTAATGACCATCCCAGATGATGGCCCAGCAGCACCAAGACTACTCTATCCGGCAGAGGGATTGTGCCACCTTTGACCTGTAAGGATCACACTGTGTCTCTGCTACTTTTCTCAGAGTGACAAGATAAACACAGACCCCACATGAGGCTAGGGACAGTTCTCTCCAGTCCCCTCTGGGAGGCATCTGGGCAAGGGCTAGTCCCAGGAGAGACTCAAAGGGAGCCTTTTCTCAGGGAAAGTGTGCCAGGGCTTCTAAGGTGCTGTTACAAGAACCTGTGGAGGAATGAATCGGAGAGAGGCCCTCTCCCTTCAACCCCAGCAGAGCTGCCCTTTATGAATAGCTTTCCTCCTGGATCTGGATCCCCTCACACTTGGCATGAGTGACTCCCCCTCCCCAACCCTCATTAGCATCTGGAATCACACTGAGAAACTGATGGTCCAGGGCAAAGCCTTGTAAAACAGGGCCTGTGGTGACCCTGAAGACTATCATCCCCTCACAACCATCAGTGGGATCAGGCTGCAGCCCCAGATGGCTTTTACACTCTGACACATTGGTTCTCCACCTTCCTAACTCTGTGACCCTTTAATACAAATACAGTCCCTCATGTGTGGTGACACCCCCCCCAACCATAAAATTCTTTCCGTTGCTACTTCATAACTGAAATTTTGCTATTGCTCTGAATCATAATGTAAATATCTGTTTTCCCATGGTCTTAGGTGACCCCTGTGGAAGGGTCATTGGACCTCTACCCCTCGAAGGGGTTCTAGGCACACAGGTTGAGAACTGATGCTTTAATAGGCTATCTGGGCCCTGAACTGAGCTCTGGTCTGGGAAGAAAGACTCACAGGCGCTCTCTCTCTCTCTCTCTTTCTCCTCTCCCTCCCCCCCCCCCGTTTTTTCTCTGCTAGGATAGAACAGACACCTCCCTCCCCCACTGCTTTTTCCTCAGTTCTCTCCATGTTTCAAGTGAGCCAAGACTTCTGCCTTGAGCCCTCCCTCCCATCATCCTCTCCAAAGCTGCTGAAGACACAAGGCTGAGATAACATTCGATTCTTCTGTCATTGGAGAAGCCCACCCTGGGTTGACCCCTCCTTTTAGTCAGAGATGTTCCCTCAATAGCCTGGTGCCATTACACCATTCCGATGATCCGCCACTTCAATAACAAAGACCAGAAAGCCAGAGAAGAGCCCCATGGAGGCCCGGAGTCTGAGAGCATTTTGGATGGGGAGAAGAACAAAGCTATAAAGAGTAGAGTATAGGCAGACGTGTTCCTGAGTGACTCCACTTGTGTAACTGGATGCATAACTTCTGAGACTTCTCTTTTGCAGAGTGGAGATTCCCAGACCTATGAGATTGCTATAAGATTACATTAGTTGGTTTATGTTAAGTCTTTGAACAGCACGCTGGAAAGTTACATGCTTCCTTGATAGCTCCTGGGGGTCACCAGTAAGGGTCTGATGTTGATCCATGCTGTGTAGAGCCAGATTTCTGTAGGGCATCCCTACCAGCTTTGGCCAGAGGTCAGAACACCACATGTGTATTTGGTAGACACATACACATTGAGCCCCAGACAAAATGAGGGTGAGGTGGTGGTTGATGGCAGATTCTGGGTCCTGTTCTCTGTAGTACTGGTTGAAGACGATCCTCCCTATGCTTTAGTCCAGAAAAGAATGTATCCCAAGTCTTCCAGTGAGGCTTTGTCTGCCACCATATAGGCTAGCAACTCACTCATGGTCCACAGCTACTGCGGAAAGAACAAGAAATAAAATAATGATGTGTGTGGCCTCCTAGCACAAGAAGTCTAAGCATGAAGCCTTATCTTCCAGATATCTACTCCAACCCTCTCTGGTATCTCCCAAGGAGCTAAATGTACCCTATAATCCAAAGTGGAATGTCCCCACACTTGAAAGGACTCTACCACCTTGTATCCTTGAAGGTTTGCACATGCTGTTTCCACTCCCTGGGGTACTACACTGGAATCACATTGTCCCCTCTTTCTCTCCATGACACCATGGCCAGTCTGGGCCCACTCGTGACCAAATCACAAGCAAGCCAAGCTTCTTGGGTCCCTGGATCCTTGATCAAGGTGGCCCAGAAGTGTACTCCATGGTTAAGGATGTCTCATTCACTGCTCATATTCCAGACACCTTACAAAATACAAAGTGGCTTCTTCATTCCGCAAAAGGTTTGAATATTGGCCCCTGGAAACTTGGCCCTAGTTTCAAAACTAAGCTTTCAATTTAAAAGCTACAGCTATTTAGAGATTATCTAAATTATCGTAGAGCTAATTAACAGCTCAAAGTAGAGACAGCAGGTAATCGGCCCCTGTGAAGCCGGTGGCTTTGGGCTCACTCTCAGTGTGACGGAGTCACCTCTACCCACCAGCTCCCACTGTGGCCTCTCCCCACCCCATCCTTCTCCTTAGGCTGGCCCCACTACAGAGAGGAAACAAACTGTGGTCACAGAAATGGAATAGCTGGAGGTCTCCTTTTGTCCTATGACGCTCAGTAAATGAAAACATGGTTCTCTTTTAAGACCAGCAGTGGGGTACACAATGATAACCTGTAGAGCTGGCTACCTTCCACTTGAGGCCTTTCTTGTCTCTGGTACCCAGAACGTCAGCTTCTTTCATATCCTTCCTCCCCATCAGCCACAGGCATCCCTCCAGACCTGGCCTTGGTCTTCTTTCACCAGCTTCCATACACTTCATCCTACTAGCCAAGATGGAAGTCAGCAGTATCCAGTGCAGGCTTGTGACTGCCCTGAGGCAAGTCTAAACTCATCTCTCATCTGCTGTGGACGGTGACCTTGGTACAATATGAACTGTGCCTGGTTCCCGTGAGCGATGTGGCTCTTCACCATCCCAGTCTACTGGCTGGTTTTGTGTGTCAATTTGACCCAAGCTAGAGTTATCACAGAGAAAGGAGCCTGCCTTCAGGAAATGCCTCCATGAGATCCAGCTGTAAGGCATTTTCTCAATTAGTGATCAAGTGAGGCAGGTCCAGCCCATTGTGGGTGGTGCCATTCCTAGGCTGGTAGTCTTGGGTTCTGTAAGAAAGCAAGCTGAGCAAGCCAGGGGAAGCAAGCCAGTAAGCAGAACCCCTCCATGGGCTCTGCATCAGCTCCTGCCTCCAAGTTCCTGCCCTGTATGAGTTCCTGTCCTGACTTCCTTTGGTGAAGAACAGCAATGTGGAAGTGTAAGCTGAATAAACCCTTTCCTCCCCAACTTGCTTCTTGGTCATGATATTTTATACAGAAATATAAACCCTGACTAAGACATCCAGGAACTATTCTGCATACTGGCTGGTACTTCAAAGACCTTACCTCCATGGCACTCCTTGGCATCCTCAACATCCTTACACCATAAGTAAGTCATTCTCTCCCTTACAGAATCCGAGGCACAAAGAATGATGCACACACTAATCACACATCTGGGTTGATTGGAAGCCATGCCAACTCCAGACTCTAAGCTGTCTCCTACATTTGTCATGAGGACAAAATAAGGCTGGAAACCAAATACCTAAAACCCCTCTCCACCTGCTCTTGTTTTGTAACAGTCTAACCAGTTTCCAGATTCAGCTCACGACACTCTGTTGGCCCTATGCTCTCCAAGGATTCACTGAATACACACTGTGTGCTATGAACCGTATGAAAGGATTCAGACGCTGCATCTCTAGTGAACAGTGTTAACCCTGAAAGGTAGATTAGATTCTTCTCCTGTTTTGCAGAGGAGACAATTGAAGTGAAGGGCCCTTGTGGGAAGCTAGGCCAGAACTCCAATCCAGCAAAGCATGACTTCAAAGCCGGAGGCTTTCCTTTCTGGGATCTCCTGCCCCCATAGAACCAGACCCACCCTTTGGCACCCCTTGAATTAGGGTCCCAGCCTCCATAACACTGGGCAGGTGACCAGTGTGTTACAATAGTGGATGAATGAAAGAATGAGTGAATGAGCTAATCAAATACCTTCTGTCCAAGAGCAATTCAAAGATCTCTTCCCTCAGAAACCCTGTCCCATCTGGCCCAGGATCCAGGCCCCCCTGCATCCAGAGTACCCACTCCCCAAACATCTTCCTCTGATGCCTTACATCTCATGTCTGACCCTCTAATCCAATAAAACACCACCCCATACTCACCAACCACCACCAAAGGATTTGGGGGGGGGGAGGGATACCATCCTTGCTGGTGCCAACAACATGAGGCCTCAATCCTAAAGAGAACCTTGTCCACCCACACTTGGCCAGTGAGGCTACCAGAGGCAAGTGCATGCCCTGCACAGGCCAATAGGGTTTCTGGAAAAAGACTTACACTGGGAACCAGGCCTTATGGCTGGGAATTCCCACCCAACTGCAGACGTATTCCCCATGATGCTGACCGGGGGTCTCTGATGTACATCTCAGGTTGCACCTTCTCTGTTTATCCTTCTGAGCTCTGTTTTAGGGAGATGGGGTCATCACTCTTTCAAGTGCCCGGCTGCCTTCTCAAAGCTTATCCTCATGACCATGGGAGACACCCTTTCTAGCTTACATCTCTCCTAGGCAGAGGTCTCTCAGCGCCCTTCCTCTGGCCACACTAACCTCTACCTCTTCTTCTTTACCAGGCCTAAAGCTCCCTGGCTTTTCCCTTAAATGGTCTGTCCCTATCCCTAAGAATTCAGCACAGCTCTGCCAACTGGCTTCAGGTTTTCCAACAGCTCCTGAGTCCCCTGTTTCTCCACACACCACCGCCACCTCCCCAGCCTCCCTCCTCCCTTTCCCCAGGAGGGAAATTGAAGACAGTTTAAAATAGAACGAATCAAAGTGCAGAGGCTGATGCCAAGTGCTACTCAGCGGGATTGCAGTATCCCTCCTGCTGGAAGGCCTCCCCTCCCACCCCCACTCCCCGGGCAGGCACCACAGAAGCTCCCCTTGCCTCTCCCCGTATGTTCAAATCCTGCCAGATTCTCTTCCAGCTGGTGGAAAGGATGTTCAGACTACAGGCTGCTGGCAGCATGCAGGAAGCCAGAAGGGAGGGGTGCCAGGAGATCTAGAGTCTCCCTAACTGAAACAGCCAGCCAGCCGCCACCTCCACCAGCCTTTCAGTGAGGACTGGGCCGAATAACTATAGCCAAGGGAGAGGCTGGAGAAGGGAGTTGGCAGATAAAAGGAAGGACACATCGGCCATAGGAATTTCAAATCCACAGTGAATAAGCTGCTCCTATCAGTATGTCCCAGAGAATATCCAGAGCACACTTACGCTAAAATAAATTTTGTATTTGTTGTCAATTTTAAATTCAGATTCACCTAGGCACCCTGTGCCATAATGATTCATACAGTAGCCAAATTTCAGTTATGAAGCATAAACAAAACTAACTTTATGGTTGGGGGTCACCGCAACATGAGAAACTCTATTAAAGGGTCCCAGCATTGAGAACCATGCCCTAGATAGTTTATTCAGAGCCTCTTTGAGTAAAATCTCCGGGCTGCCCATGTCTGGGGAGAGCATTGCTTTGAAAACAACTCCTACGTGCTCTTTGTCTGCGGTGGGCAGGAAACCTTTTTGCCTTCCTTTGTTTGTTGTCTACATTTGGGTTGGCTTTGCAAGCCCCTGGATGCCAGTCCCTTGCAGTCTGTGACGGGGAGGATCCTCCTCTGCCTCCATGAGCTTCTTTCTTGCAGTCAAGAAAGAACTGGTCACTCTAGGCTTCCAAAACTGCTCCAGTCGGCCACAGTCACCACTCAGCCTTTCCCCCAACAGTTTCTGGGTATGTCTTCTCTGTCAGCAGATGCCATATACCTACGAGGTCAGAGCCTACACCCATATGACCTCATCTTACCATCTCTCTGGTTTCTGGTAAACAGGAATGTGGGGGATTTAGGGAAACCTTCTATTTTTGTTTATTTATGTATTTATTTATTTATTTATTTGGTTTTTTGGTTTTTTGTTTTTTTGGGGATTTTGAGACAGGGTTTCTCTGTGCAGCCCTGGCTGTCCTGGAACTCACTCTGTAGACCAGGCTAGCCTCGAACTCAGAAACTCAGAAATCTGCCTGCCTCTACCTCCCATGTGCTGAGGTTAAAGGCATGCGCCACCACTGCTCGGCTAGGGGGACCTTCTTAAATCCAGCAAAATCTGCACTCACGCACACCCTCCTCACTAGAAACTTCTAGATCCAGGCAATCACAAAGAACCATACCAATAATGAAGCCACAGGAGCCTCCCTCAGTAAGGTGCTTGGTACACAAGCATGAGGACCTGAGTTCAATCCCCAAGGCCACATAAAACAAGCTAGGGCTCCCACAGTTGGAGAGGCTGAGCCCTAGAGCCCAGTAGCCAGTCAGCCTAGGCTGCTTGGGAAGCTCTGGGCCAGTGAAGAATTCTGCCTCACAAAAACAATAAAACAATGGTAGGTGGATAGTATCTTAGGAGAAATTCCCAACACTCTGACTCCCACATACATTTACACTACACACACACACACACACACACACAAATACCTACTTGATATGTCCACAAGTCCCAAAAGAATGTTCCAGAGTAGCAGGCTGTCTGCTCCCTGTATAGGAGTAACAAGACGGAAGCTACCTTCATCCTCTTTCTTCAGAGATCTTATTAGAAAGGTTGCCCATCCAGATGGTCTCCAAATACCAGTGTGACCTCAGAATGCTACTACAGGAAAGCTCTGAAAATGGTGCGTGTGTGTGTGTGTGTGTGTGTGTGTGTGTGTGTGTTAGCAGCTAAGTCTGTGAGACTCAGGTCCACCTGAGAAAGGGGAATTACCTCAGACTCGATGGAAGGCTATGTAATCCAAAATGTCCTCATGTCCACCCTCAGCCCAGACTCCATCCCAGCCAGGGTCCGGGGCTTGGCTGATAGGGTGCAGAGAGTGAGAAGAGCCCAAAGGTTTCAAAGAGGGATGGCGACTGTTACTGCATTGGTGTCTGAGAAGCCTTCCTAGCTTTCCCTTAGAGGAATGGCTACATGGCCAGTGGTTGTTCCCAGGTGAGCTTTTTGCACACTCTAAACCTTCCAAGTCCTGTATCTCTTCCCAGTGGTAACTTCTATTGCTGCAGTGGCTGTGTCTGGAATTTAGGGCCCAAAGCTTTAGAAGATTCTGCCAAACTCCCTCATGCTACCAAGCAGGCTAGAATCCTATACTTATTATATGGAGCTTCTCTGACTGAAGAAGCCTTCAGTTACCTAATAACCAATAATTAAGTAATGGAGCTGCTTGTCTGGGTATTCATAATAAATAGTAACAGGGTAGACAGTAGTGTGTGATTTAATGCATTAAAGTAACACACACACATTCACACACAGACGCTCTCCCATTGGCTGAGTCTGCAGCAGATCCCATGATGCTTTGTGCTTATGGCAGCTCCCTTCTGATCAGATCAAAGGCGCAAAGCATCCTTCCTCCCCGTTCCCAGCCTGCCACAGTCACCCTTCCACGCATGTAACATTCTTCAGAGAAGTGGGAATTCAAAGGCTGCGTCTTCCATTATGTGGCTGCAGGCTGCAAATGGCCAGGCTCACATGGAGAGATTCAAAAGGGCCTGTCTTTGATGCATTTAAGACGCTCTCATCCTTCAGGGTTTCATTGAGTCTCCCAGTGCCTTGCAGATACTCTAACTGCTAGAGCCTACTGGGCACCAATTTGGGCATCTTTTGTAAAAGTGACCATGATAGGCCCTGACATAATTAATGGAATATTCTAATATAAGAAGTAGTACCTCGCTTCTGAATGATCAGTTCATACACGTCCACCGGGGCTCCGTCTTCAGCCGGCACACTTTGCTCAGACGCACACTGTCTTCCTCTGATGGGGAAGTGACAAGTCAGTGTCCCCAGAGGCAGGACCGAACTCTAAGAGCCAATGCACAGGGGAGAAGCAACTTCGGTGAATTGCAGGAAAGAATGTAAGAGATCTTTGATTCCCTACAGTTCCCCATCTGTCACCGGGCCAGAAAGAACCGTGTAAGCAAGGAACGACTCTTCTTGAGAACAAGAACACAGAAAGGAGCTCACCAATTAGCTTTGTCCTGAGCCATACATAGAGCAGGAAGGACTGCAGGCAGGGGGATCTTTCAGTTTCCCACAGGACCTTCCTGGGTAGGGATGACAGACAGATGAGCAAAAGGAAACAGATGCTTGAAATTCAAAGGTCCAAGACCAAGAGAATTTATCGTTGTAATCAAATAAAGCTTACAATCAACTTCCTCCGACACATACGTAATGATGGGCAGAATCACTGCGGTGCTGTTGGCACTCAGATATAATGGTAATCAATTCCCCTAAATGGCTCCAATTAGAATGGTCTTTGCACAGCTGTGCCCTGCATGTGCGAGGGCCTATGGAAGGGAATGGGTCCGACACTTCATCTGTGCCTGGTTCTACTCAGGAGACAGACCTTTCCACTTCCTGGTGGAAAACTCTCCGACATTAAAACTAGAACTGGGTTGGAGAAATGGCTTAGTGGCTCTAAGTGCTTGGCACACAAGTGTGAGGAACTGAGTGTGAGTCCCCCAGAAGCCATGTAAAAGTCCGACGCATAGCGTTAGCATCTGTGATCTCGGAACTCCGCAGGTAGATAGGAGACGGAGGCAGCCCTGTGACAGGCAGGCTGACAGGGCATAGGCAACATGAAAACAACAAAGAGAGTCTGTCTTTGAAATGGAAGGCAAGGTCATCTGACCTCCACACGTGTGATAACACACACATACACACACACGAACACACACAAGCACACGCACATATCTACACATACACAAACATATAGATACACATACATACAGAAACATGCATTCATGCCATGAATCTTAGTGCTAATAACTCTGTTATGCTGCTCCTTGGAGGTGTCCTAGACTACCAAGACAGACAATGTAATTCAATTTATCACTATCTGCACATGAACCAAAGCCTCTGTTGTCCTCACTAAGTACACTTAACCAGATTGCTTTCCTAGTATTTTCCCTAGGCAAGAGTAGCTAGAGAGACCACCCATTACAAGACTATGTGTAGAAGAATGCATCCCAGACTGTATACCACAGAAAAAGGAGAAAAAAAAGGAGAAATTATCTCATATGTGGCCTTTTAAAAAAACATTATTTTTAAATCTCTTATATCCAGAAGGGAAAAGTCCAAACCCCAGAGCAAAAATTCAAAGTCAATTTGCTCTTAGATCCTCCTCCCCACCATCCTGATGCCCTCTAACTTCTGGCATCTTCTTTCTTCTGCCTCTCAGGAGACCAAAGTGTTATTTTTGCCCTCTACCTAAAACCTGCTCCAGCTTCCAGTGACCTTTGCCTCCCGCATACATCCCGTGGCCCCCACTAACTTTCTTCCTTCTCTCAGAGTGTCATTGTCCTAAAGCAAGAGTCTCACCTTTGCTGCTGTAGTGATAATCAAGGCAGAAAAAAAACTTTTTTAAAAAAAAGTGTATTGAGGAAGGCCAGATGGATGGAGCAGCTGAAAGGAAGTACTTGCAAAAAAAAAAAAAAATGTGACTAGTAAAGGACCACCATAAGATACTTGGAGGATTTTTAAAACAACCATCAGAATACAACCCAGGCCATGTGTGGCAGTGCACTCTTTCCATCAGTTCTCAGGCGGCAGAGGGGGTGGGTCTCTCTGAGTTCTAGACCAGCCTGATCTACACAGTGTATGAGACCCTGTCGAAAACCAAACCAAAAACCCAAAGCCCACAATTCAACTAAAACTGGACCCAAGACTTGATAGACACCTTGCCAGAAAAGAGGTAAGAAATGATAAACAGGCATAAGAAAAGGTATCCACACAGTGTTACAGAGGAGTGCACATCAGAACACCAGTGAGTTACCCCATTCACACAGAATGCCAGAGTCCTGGTAGTGACCACACCAAATGTCGACCACGGAGTGGGAGAACAGACAAGCCCTTCTTATAGACACTCTGGAAATCAATCAGCAATTTCTTATCAAACTAAACACATCCTTCCCGATGCTCCAGAGATTGCCATCTTTGGTACTTTCCAAAAGGAATTGAGAACTTATTACCTATCACCCCCTACCTCCTGCACATGGGTACTTATAGTAGCTTTATTCATCAATGGCCAAACTCGGAAGCAATCACGATGTTATTCTTTTTGTAAGTCAGGGTCTTGCTATGTAGCCCTGGCTGCCCTTGAACTCACGGAGAACGTAATTTGTGTCTTTGGATAATGATGCCATGCCAGTGTGGATTTATCAGTTGTAACAAATGCACTGCTAGCTGGGCAGTGGTTGGCACACATCTTGGGAGGCAGAAGCTGGTGGATCTCTGAGTTTGGAACTAGCTCTGGTCTATAGAGTTAGTTCCAAGACAGCCAGGGCTACACATGAAACTCCTGTCTCAACAAACAAACAAAACCAAATGTACTGTCCTGGTGAGGGACAGTGGTAATGGCGGCTATGGATGCATGAGTGCCTTCCCACTCATCTGCATCCAACTTTTCTTCCTCCTCCTTTTACACAGGTCCAAGCATGAATACCACCCACTGGCCTGCAAACGGGTGGACCTGGTAGCAGCCACTCCATTAAGAAGTATCAACCCCCACCCACCACCCACCACCCACCCACCCCCACCCCAGTCCCCACACTCATCCCTTGCAGTACCAGTCAGGAGAATGGTCACTTCAGCAGGAAGAATTTAACATTGGGAATTGGTCACAGAGCAATGGAGGATTGAAAGATAAAGGTGGGACACTTCGGAGAACTGACAGTAGAGAAAATGCCAAAGGCAGGGTGGCAGGGATCGTGCTTGGTATCAGGGAGTGGTGGAAGGGCTGGCTTTATTCAAAAAAGCTAGAAGCTTAGAGAAAGGATTTCTCAGACTAAGCCCATGGCCCTCCAAGCTCGGGGAGCAGCCAGTTGCTGCTGGCTAGCTTTGAGAGTTTGTTCCTGGAAGCCGGAACAAACTGCACAAAATACCCTGGTTGGAGCTGTGACAATGAGAGGAACAGTAAGCAAACAGGAAGTCCCTTCTCCCATTCCCCGCCTTCTCCTGGCGTCTGATGCTCCCTGTTGGCTAACTAAATCAACTGGAAGAGGAGATATGCAATTTTCAGAGTCCTGGACCAGGCGCACAGAGGCAAGAACGGGAGAATAGGTTTGGGGCTGAGAGAGGCAAATGATGGGAAAGACTCACTCGGCTGATGATGGCTCCCTGTTCAAACATTTGGCATCCTCTACTAAATAGCCAAGTGCCTCATTCTGGTGTAAGCTTGAAAAATTCATATCATGCAAAGGCATTTAATAGGAAACACACATCTATATACCAAATCATTCCAAGTCTTGCTTTAGGTGTTCTCTGTAAGCATCCTGCTCACACTGCAGTGGGGACCACTGCTGTGGAACATTGGAGTGGACAGGAAGTCACTTATATGGGGGCCAGGCTCCATCATCAAGTTCTCAGTCCTTGCCGGCAGGTTCTGCAAATTCATTGGCTCCCCCTGGGGATCCCGTCCACCACATGTATTCATTTATTCCTATCACCATTCTCTCTCTCTCTCTCTCTCTCTCTCTCTCTCTCTCTCTCTCTCTCTCTCTCTCTCTCTCTCTCTCTCTCTCTCTCTCTCTCTCTCTCTCTCTCTCTCCCTGTGTGTGTGTGTGTGTGTGTGTGTGTGTGTTGCTTTTTTTTTCTGGAGCACAGTGCCTTTATGCCCAGGACCTAGAGACAGAAACTGGAGAGCCAGCACTCCCCCTAGTGGTGGTCTGAAAATTCCTAACATTTATTCTGCGTTTGTTTGGATAACCCCAAAGACAAGAAGCTCTCAAGCTCATACGGTCTCCTCACCCGGTGAACGACGATGCCAATGACTGAAAGCATCTCTTCTAATTGGCTCCAAATACGTCATGATTCTCAGCCTCTCATCCTTATCTGGCCCAGAGGAATGGAAAAGGGAAAACAGAAATGGAATGAAATACACTTAATCCCTCATCTACAAAGATCTGTGTTATCCTCTGCCCAGGACCACCTGCACCAGCCACCATCCCCATCAGCCACTCTCCTCTTTACGCTTCCCTAGTTTAAAGAACCGTTGGCTTCTGTTAAACTGTCCTACTAACCTAAAGGTGGTGAGACATAATCAGAATAGAACAACCCCACCCCCCACCCCGTGTTCCTCTCATCTTCCAGCACAATAATCTCCCCAGTACACAGGCTCATCTCTGGTAACTCCATGCCATCCCCTTCCGATCTCAGAATCCTCTCTTCTTCATCACTGCCCTGAAGGCTACTGGTACTGTTCCGTGACCCATACAGTACTTACAAGTGTCTCAGTTTCCTCTTGTTTAAGAGACCCCATCTCAAGTCCCCAACGTCTCTCACAGCCTTCCAGTAACTGAACCCCCATAGAGTTCTGCAGGAGCTCTTAACTGTGGTGCTGGTCCCCAGAATCACTGTCCACAGGAAGCAAGAGCATATTTAGGATTTCTTCCTAAACCCTCTGCTGTTTTGGGAATCTTCCCCCAGGTGCTCCTCCCTTTTCTGGATGCAGGCTTTGTTTGGGGGAGGGTGGAGAAAGCAGATGTGGATGTCCCTGCACTCCGTCACCAGCTGTCCAGAGCAATGGTCCGGACAGGCACACTGTCCTTCTTGCTAAACTTCTAGTGTCCTCAATGTGCTCGTCAGTGCCTTTGGACCATCTCCACTCACTTGCCTTCTGTCAGGACTCACGCAAGCTCAACTACCCATTGGCAATGGCCTTTGAGTAGTTGCACACCATCCCGAATCAGGAACTATCCCTGAACACCAGGGCTGCTCAGACTCCTGTGAAATCTCCATCCTGCTTCCCTCCTCCTCTGCATCAGGCAGTGAATGACCCCAGCCCCAGCCCTATCAGGACCCTACTTAGTCCTATGCATCCCACACAGAGCCTGGATTACGGTTCAGAGTTTAAATACTTACCAAAAGACCTAGTAATCCAAGTAAATAGAGTCTTAACTCAATACAGAAATGCTTCCTTGTTATCAAGATACATCCTAAGACTCTCACTGAATGACTACCTGAAACTTTGAGTACAACCAAACATTATAAACGCGGTAGACTTCTCTTTATATTATATACCTACGATAAAGTTTAATTTCTAAATTAGACCCAATAAGAGGGCAACAATAACAATACAACATGTACAATACTGTGATAAAAAATTATGGAAAGCCTATAAATTATCTGTTTCTAGAATTTTCTATGTCATGTTTTCATACTATGGTTAGTCAAAAATCAAAGGCATAGAAGGCAAACTGTATGTAAAGAGAAGATTACTAGAAATTTTAAAACTCCAGGGCAGAGTCCTTCATGGTCTTCATGGGATCTGATTTTTGGCAACATGTCGGACAATGAGTTAGCAACACTCCATCCAAGGCCCTCACACAGCGAGGGAGCGATTCGTGATTTGTGCCTGATGCCTGCACAGTGAGTCTCCCTCAGCACTTCACTAGGTTGCTGAGAAGGCTTTGTTTTTTTGTTTTTTTTTAATAGCAAGTGTGTTTTTCAAGAAAACAGAGAAGGTGTTCTATATAGTTGACTTGTTCTTCTGATTAAAAATAAGAACAGGGCGTTTTTCATTCTCCAGAGCACCCACTTAGGGAATCCACCCTAAAGTGATTAGTGAGACAATTACAACCATGACCAAACGCAACAACGTCAGTGCTTCCGCTTAAGTGCAGCCCTGGTTTTCCCCTTGCTTTGCTGTTTATTGATTCTGTGTGCTCTCTCTTCTACCTTAATGATTCATAGTTTAAACTTGTCTACATGATTTATATACAGGCTTGGAGACACCTATTATTCAGCTCTGCTCTCGAGCAAACACCCAGGGGACTACATCCCTCGCCTCTCTCCCCATCTTTCTTGAGTCATGGGGGGAGGTGTGAGTAGAGAAAGCTTGTGGGCATCTTCTTGAACATAGAAGGAAATTGGTCAGGAGAGAAAGGAAGAAATCATCTCCAGAGACCAGAAGCTGAGCGAGCTGATTAAGTTGCTGAGGGTCAAAGCTCAACCTAAACACAGAGACTCACAACCTACTCCACTTACGGCAGCCCTGGCTCCTCTTCGAAGATCATTTCATCTGACTGGGCCTCCATCTTGATTCCTGAACTCAGGGAGAGCTGCAGCTACCGGCCCAGACTGTCCCGAGGAGGACGATATTAATATCAATGACTGTGGATCACTTTGTCTGTGCGGTTATTATCAGCGCTGTGTGGGTGCTTATTATTAATAATAATAATTTGGAACCGACTTTACTGCTTTTGTGTAACAATGAGTACCTGGATTCTAATTATCTGTCTTATTTTAATATTTATGGAATTAATCAAACTTTTTAATGGAAAACCCCACAATGAAATTACCGAGAGCATGCTTCAATGAAGACAGATGCGACACGCTGTGGGAACCGACAGCTCGACTTTATTAGCATTACCGAGATCCAGCTCTGTGACGCAGGCTGGCCCCTGAGCCAAGCTGGCCAGCAGCTTGCATAGCCTGTAGCCCTCAGCCAAGAGATTCCCCCTCAGGGAGGACCCCATCTGTGGCCTGGAAGAGGAGTTCCCATAACCCACTGCTACCTGTACCCCAAAGACAAGGTCATTTGTTCAATAAAGCCAACCTGTTCACACAGACAGCCATACTAGCCAATCGAGTGGTGTGCAAGTGGCTGACCTGGCTAATCTGATCCCCCAGGGCATGAAGGACTGCAAAGCTGGGCTCTAGCACAAGCCCGGGAGATCAGTGAAAATGTTCCCTCCAGGAGGAAAAACTCTAAGGCTCAGCATCTTCTCCCACACATCACTTCGGTGCCTTTACTGGTGCCAGCAAGAAAAGAAACACCATCTATAGTATTCTTCAAACCCAGAGGACGGGACATCTGGCCTGAAGTCAGCTGGCTGATGGTCATTTATGACACTTGCTAAAATGTTGCAGCTTCCAGAGTGTAGAGAAGGAAACAGTGTTGCTACTTAAGACACCAGTTCCGGTTCTACGCTATCACATGGTCAGGCCTGTGCAGAGTGTTTCTGTTTGTTCCAGACCCTCTCCCACATTCAGTTTCACAAAAGCAGTAGAGCTTAGTAGCCCAGCAATTGCCTAGTGCGCAGAAGGCTCTGGATTCAAACCTCAGGGGAGGTGAGAAGAGAGGAGAAAGGGGGAAAGAGAGAGAGAGGAGAAGGGGAGGGGAAGGGAGAGAGAAGAGAGACTGATTTTTTAGTTTTACAAAAATATAATTGTTCTGTCACTTGGTAAATGGCGAAACCAAGCTAGTGATGTTAATCTGCTTGCTCTGTTCACAAAAAATGTGACTCAGAAAATACTGGACTTTGAATACTGGCTCTTTAACACCAGGATCTCTGTCTGAGCCCTTCTGCTCTCTAAACCTCCATTTTCCCTGAACCCCACTTACTGCAATTCCTCCATGCAGAAGGGTGGGGGGTGTTGGGGGGTGGGACCCTCTGGCTCCAGGGCGTTGTACTCCTAGAATCTCAGGTACCTTTATCCAACGTGACTTTTACCACACTCTAGACACTTCACCCTAAATGCCTCTGGTGTCTGCAGCCAAAGCTAGCACAGTAAGAACAGCCAGGAAAACTCCCAGGGCTCAGTGTGGCCCTTGGGAGGGATCCAGGCTTCGTAGCTGTTTTTCAAAAAGATAGAGAGGATCATTCAGATAAACCGTCCCAAAGACAGGATTCCAACAACCACCCATGGTTCCACCCTTGTCCTCTATCCTGGCTTCTCTCTGGCATCATCTGGAAAGCTTTGAAGCATACACCTTGTTTCATTGGCTCTAAGCACTGGCGATGTGTGTTTGAGTGTCTCTATTTTAAGCAAACCTTCTGTGCAGAGATTCAGTTTGGAAAGAAAAACATTTATGGGAAATTTACCCCAAGAAGTGAATATTCTTCTTATAGCTAACACCCTCTTGCCCTGTACGTGAACTCTGGAGCTTACCCACTGACTACTACTACTTTTGTTAAGCTGGGTCCGCCCTCTCCTTTTGCTAAGCACAGGTTTTTGAATAACCGGTGCTCAAATCTACATTCAATGTCTTCTTAGTAAACTCCTACCCTGCTTCATCCTAATTTGTCCTGAAAATCTTTTCTGTAGTAAAGTCAGAACTCCCAGCTTTACCTGGGTAGAAGTCACCAAAAAGAACCTCCAAAACTTCTACAGGTAACATTGTCTCTGACCCCTGTCGGACTGCAGCCTTTACTTCAGCACCATTAAAGACAATTCAGTATATGAGACAGGAACAGAGTGAGCCTCAAATTGTTTGTCTGGCTGGTTAAATAAAAATAAATAAATAAATAAATAAATAAATAAATAATATAGGGCCAGTGAGCTAGCTCAGCAGGTAAAGGTGCCTGCCACCAAGCCTGACAACCTAAGTTCGATTCCCAGGGCAGACACAATAAAAAGTGAGAATCATTTCTATACTCCCAACTCCTCCACATAAATGCATATATGTAACATTTTACATAAACAACATATGCAATTCTGAAGTGTAAGAATGAAGCTTAGACTTGCATGAGATACAAAGAGAAACATCTTTAATTTAGCACATCTTGCAAAGGGTTTCTGATTCAAAGTTCCTCATATGACTGCTATCAGCTAGCCACTTAATAAGCTTGTGAAATTGATGCTATTGTTATCCTCACCTTATGATGAAGGGACAGAGAAGAGCCAAGGTAATGGATTGAACCCTGAGCCATGTGACTGAAGAAATCCCATGTGCTTCACAGGACGGCCTGCCTTGTCCTTACTTGTTCAAATGCCAGCAAAGCCGTATCCCCAGAGGACAGGGTGAAGGGAACAGAGCCAGTTCCTCACTGGGGAAGGCTGGAAACTCTGGCCATCACCCACCAATGCACCTTCAAACTCCTCTCTCCACAGTTTCCCTCTACCTCCCTCACTGTCACTCCTGGAATCAGAGCCAGAGAACTAATTTATCAAGGGCCTTGGAGACTTCTAGAAAATCACCTAAAGAGGACAAGCCCAAATTAGAGGTGTTTGTCTTGTTTCAGATGCCTTCCTGGTTCAGCTTTCCTAGAGAGCACTTTTTTTTTTTTTCGAGAGGAAGTTGAACAAAACTAACCTGTGTTGACATTCCAGGCAGGAAGGGGCCTCAGCCCTACAGATGAACAAAGCACTTCTGGATCTTTCATTTTTTTTTTTTTTGAAAACAAAAATATTATGTGTGTGTGTGGCATGTATGTGTGTGTGAGAGTGTGCGCATGTGCCGTGGTCAACATGTGAAGATCAGAGGATAGCCTTGAGTGTCAGTCTTTGCTTTCTACCTTATTTTGAGGTACAGTCTCTTGTTCACTACGGTGCACACTAGGCTACCTGTCCCGGGTGCTTTGGGGATTCTCTGGTCTCCGCCTCCTGTCTTGCTGTGATCACACTGGGATTGCACATGTGTGGCACTACCATATCCAGCTCCTTTTTAAATTTTTTTTTTAGTGAGCGTCTCACTATTTAGCCATGGCTGGCCTCAAATTCACAGAGAATTTGCCTCAGCCTCTCAAATGCTGGGACTAAAGGCATGCACCACCATGCTCGACTTTCTATCCAGCTTTTATTTGTGGGTCCTGGATATTCGAACTCTGACCTTCATAACTGCATGGCAAGCTCTATACCCATTGAGCCATTGGAAAAGAACAGCAAGCCGAATCCCTGGTAGAATATAAAGCTGATCCTGGTTGGATCCTTGGCCGGAATCGTAGGAATTTAGGAGAACCTGATTTTGCCAAGTCTGGAAGCCGGAGTCATCTCTGCCTAAATATTACTAACAAGGACATGTTTATTCTCCTCTCTGATGCTGATTGAATGTGCTGTGAAATTGAGTGTTCTGTGGTTTACCTTCACCGTGCCTCTAAATTATGCTGACATCTCTCTTCTCTTTTTCCTCTGCTAGAATCTAGTTTTAATTAATTTTCAGTAACAAGTCAATCGCCCTGTTTGTTTTCCCCCTTCAAAGGGTGTTCATCACCAGAACCACATTAGTCATAAGTGACACTTGCAAACTAAAATCAATGTCCACACCCCCAAAGACATCAGAGATACCGAAGGCCAATTAGGTCACCCAGATCAAGCATTGAGCAATTGGCTCAGCAGTCACAGGAAAGCCTGTGACTCTGTGCTCTCAGCTCCCACCTCTGGTCTCCGGTGAGACTGTCAGGAGGGACAACAATTGTACTAGTTAGGGTTCTCTAGAGAAACAGGACAAAGAACATATTACATAATTACATACACAAAGATCAGATTAGCTCACAAGGTTGCAGACTGGAGAGTTAACAATGGCCATCTACCAGAGAAGGCAGTAGGCGCTCAATCCAGGAAGCTGAGAGTCTCCAAATAGAGCTTACCAAAGATGCAGGCCAGATAGACACCATGGAGCATCACTGGTATGAGTGACGGTAAAAACTGTAGAAGCTGGGGGTCAATGTCACCAGGCAATGGCAGACGCAACAGATGTACTCAAGAAGAATAGAAATTGCTGTACTATATGCCAACCAACTCTAGATCCACCTCACAGACAGCCACCGAAGTGTGCTTTGCTGTCTCCTCAGTATCTCTCAATACAGCAATGTGGGTAATCAAGATTAGGCACCATGACTAGTCCCTTAGGCCTTCAACCAAGTAATGACCAAGGGAAGAGGAAAAGCAGAAGACAAGGGAGCAAGAAAATAGACTGGCAAAATAGAAGGGTGCTCAAGGGAATGCTGAGGGAAGGAAGCACAGGAAAGATTCAAGGTTGGCAGCCTTGCAATGCCCAAGTGATGTGACGTCATCAGTGCCTCCAACCCATCACAGGGAAGAAAGCATCAGAAAGGACAGGAAGGGGTTGAGAACACTTACCGCATAAACATGAAGACTGAAGTTTGGATTTCAGCCCCTATGTGAAAAGCTAGGTGTGGCTATGCACAGCTGTAACATCAGTGCTGCTGAAAAGGCAGGCAGGACCTGTGGAGGGTTAGGATGCTAACTTAGCTACAGGTTCAGTGACAGGCCCTGTCTCTGTGGAATACAATGGATAGTGCTAGTACAGAACACTCAGTGCCCTTCCTCTGGCCTCCAAACCTACACACAAGTACAGGCACACCACACACACACACATGCACACACACACATATGCGCACACACACATATACACAGACACACCACATACCACACCGAACACACACACCATATACCACACACACACCACACATACCACACATACACACACCACATACATACACAGACAGACACACACATATACCACAGTCCACACCACACACACACATAGCATATACCACACTGCACCTCACACACATCACACCACACAGACACACACACAACACACACACACATACCACACACAAACATACCACACATACATACCACATACCACACCACAAACACACATACCACATTCCACACTGCATCACACACACATACCACACCTTACAGATGCATAAACCATACCACACACATACTACACAGAGAGAGAGAGAGAGAGAGAGAGAGAGACAACACACACACACAACACACACACACACACACACACACATTGGAAACATGAAAATAAAGTGTGATAAAACCAAGCAAATGCTACTCATTCAGAGTTGTCTGTACTAGGAGATTGGCCTGTTCTGGGAAAAACTCCAAGACAGGCATTGGAGGGCAATGTCCTAGTTAGAATAGGACAGAGGGAAAGCTTCTGGTTTGTCCCAGCTAGAGGCTGTTGGCGTGGGGACAGGGCAAGCTGGCTAGTAAAAGTGTAGGCGTCCAGTGTGGAGAATTAGGGTAAACATCTGGCTTTCTTGAATTCATACTCAGTTGTAAGCAGGAAGCAAAGGAGAACAGCTGGCAGTGACTGACAAGTCCTCGATGCTTGTCTGCTGTCCGAGGAGCGGGTGTACTGCCCTGACTCACAGCAGGCTGGCTTCTGGACTTAGACCTGATAACAACGGGCTGGTCTGCTGGTCAGGTCCTTGCAGGTGTCTGTTTGTTCCCATCTCCACAAAGGGTCTGGCTTATTGTCTCTACACTCACCCTCTTCAGAGGTACCAATTAGCTTTATTTTTGCTGATCATGACTTAATTTATTCTCACCAGCCATCATGCTTCTCCCAGATTTCAAATTCTATGATCTGAATCCCAGTCAAAATGACCATCACCTCCTCTCTGGATTGCAGCTACTTCTGGGAAACACTTATTTAGAGGATCTAAGTCAGAAACTGTTCTGCCTCAACCACGGGTAGCAAGAGAACAGCAATGGCTTCACCTCACGAATTCCGGGGGAGGGGGGTGTCTTCCCCACTTCAAGCTGGTAAAATAGCCTCTCGGTAGGCCTTGCAGGCAGTGTAAGACTGATCCCTCTTCCGTGCCAGGTGCCTTTATTCAGAGGCCTGGCTGTGGGGCAGGATCACAATTCGGGATCCTTTGTGAACCCTTCATCAGAGACATTGTACAATGATATCGACTTTTCTGCTCTTCCTCTTTTCTGTCCCTCCCTCTGGCCCTACATCCTATAGCATAAAGGGATGCCGTCCACATGGCTTCCTGTACCTCACCCTAGGCTGAATCCTCAATCTTTGCCTATTGTCCTCTATTGGGAAAATGGAACAGAATGCTGGGTGAGCTGGCCCCATTTTTCTCTTCTTGGCCTTTTGTGCACAGTCTCAAAGTAAGAAAATAGGCAAGCCAACCAAAAAAGGTACTTGCAGTCCGGCTGTACTGGCTGGTTTTTTGAATCTACTTGACACAAGCTGGAGTTATCACAGAGAAAGGAGCCTCCCTTGAGGAAAATGCCTCCATGAGATCCAGCTATAAGGCATTTCCTCAATTAGTGATCAAGGGGGGAGGGTCCAGCCAATTGTGGGTGGTGCCATCTCTGAGCTGGTGGTCCTGGGTTGTATAAGACAGCAAGCTGAGCAAGTCAGGGGAAGCATGCCAGTAAGTAACATCCCTCCATGGCCTCTGCATCAGCTCCTGCTTCCTGCTCTGTGTGAGTCCCAGTCCTGACTTCCTTTGGTGATGAACAGCAATGTGGAAGTGTAAGCTGAATAAACCCTTGCCTCTCCAACTTGCTTCTTGGTCATGATGTTTTGTGCAGGAATAGAAACTCTAACTAAGACATTGGCCATAGTAGCAATTGACCTCTGGACACTTAAGCTATGACCCACCTTTATTTCTTTTTAAATCTTGTTCTGGTTCCTCATATCCTTCAGGGAGGAGTTTCACTTCCAAGGACTGCAGTAGCATAGAACCACAAATTGTATGATGGCGGTCTCCCTCATGTAGCTGTGAATTCAAGGTGTGCTCTCAGAAACCCTCAGAAGGATGCTTCCTTGCCTCCTGCAGCTTCTGATTTGCATCTTACATTTGCTGGCTGATGTGAGCAGATGTCCACTCCTCACATAGCCTTCTTCTTCTTCTTGTACCTCTCACCCAGTCCTCCCATGCCCATGTCCAAGTTTCCCCTTCTGTAAGGACTCAGTCATGTTGGATTAAGGTTCAAGAGCATCGATTAGATCTGCAATGACCTGACTTAGGGACAAGGTCACACTCCAAGGTGAAAGGAATTAAGACCTCTGCCTTTCTTTCCAGGGGAACTTTTAAATCCTCACAGTGGGTCTACAAGACCATCCCCTAACCCTATCAATCCTATGTGTACCTCAACTTAGGTCTCCCTCCCCCACACACACATTCACAATGCACACTCTGGACACACAAATTCAGTTTCTCAGTCTCTGGTATTGAAATACCAAATCTTTTAAGTTCAGAGTTCATTTTAGAGAACCTGACTGAAGTTTGAATGCAGGTAAGCTAACAGGCTGGAACCTAGCATTAGTTTCCAAGTTGCCCCCCAACCCCCAGCAAAACCCAAGCCTAGCTCCAAGTCTCCAGGTTGCACCCCCAACAAGACCAGTGTCTCCAAGTTATTCCCCCAACAAACCTACTCAAGCCCACCCCCTGCCTAACGACCACCAATGCAGAGGAGAATAGAAATTAAGTTTACGATATGACACCCAGCACCAGCCAATTATGTTAAAGGCCACAGTAGCTTTCCAATAAGATGCTTGCACATGTATTCCCTGCTTGCTACTTACTATAAAGCCTTGCCCTGATAGACATTGAGGGCTCCCCCACCACCACCAAACCATCCTGTGTGACAGTGGTGCATTGGGTGGGGGTGGGGAGGCTGAGTTAGCTTGAATAGAATAAAGACCCTGCTGTGGGTTGCATCAGATCAGCTCCTGTCTGTCTTTTGGGGATCACTAACATTTCCCTGGCACAACAGTCTCAACACCTCCTCTTGTACACACACAGAACCAGGCAGGTGACAAACCTTGTCTAGGAACTGAAGAAACAGCTCCCATAGGAAAGATAAGAGACATGTGTTCCACAGGCTTCTCTGGAGGTTTCTTCAGGGGAAGCTGTTAGCAATCTGTTAAACTCCACCTCCAGAGTCACCTGGCAACAGCCAGGTATGCTCCGCCCCACAGTTACCTGGCAACAGGCAGGCAACCCTGCCCACTATAAAAGGGGCTGCTTGGCCCCTCCTCTCTCTCTTACTCCTCAACCCTGAGCACCTGCAGGTTATCCTCTCCCCTCTCCCCTTCTCTTCCCCCTCTCTCCACGTGGTCATGGCCGGCCTCTACTCCTCTCTACTTCGCTCTCTTCATCTTCTCTTCACTCGCCATCTTCCCGTTCCTCTCTCCCACTCCCTTCCCCAAATAAACCCCTTCCCTTGGAACCAGATCGGATCGGCTTTGGTGTTGTCTGTCCAAACTGCGCTCGAATCCTAACAGAAGCCACCTGTGTTCTCTGTCTTCAGATTCAGCATGGTTCCCACCATCGAGGATAATGTCATCATGTTAGGCTGTCCTGCACACATTGGAAGGCTTGTCACCTGTCCCATCTACTGCACTCCACAGTTTACTCTTTCCTCTCTGTAGGCTTGGTGGCTGGCTCTCTGAAAGAGGTTTCCTGGATTCACTAAACGGAGGAAGAGTGCTAGCCTTCCAACATACATAATTTACATGAAAAATAATTCAGTAAGAATGCCGGAGGTGGAGGGAGAGAATTCTAATCTACTCTCTAGGACAGACTGACTAGAAACCACTGAATGATGTGCTGAGAGCCGATCATTCCATTTTGTCTGTGCAGTGGTTTGCAAGAGTGCATCAAGGGTTACATCAAGGGGCAGAGGTCCCACATCCTAGCTAGTCTGAACCACAGGCTTCATTCATGGGCATTGGGTGTGAGAATTCATTTTCCCATGTGAACGGAGTGGTATTAGAGAAATTGGGTTGCCTAGAAACCGATCATTTCACTTTCTTGAATAGGTTATACGAATGAGAGTTCCTACATTATCATCCTTGGGAGAGACTGGATTTCTACATAGTGGGAATATGTCTCCCCAGATGTTTCTTCCAAGATACCCAACAGAGTCGGTTGCTTGATTCATTCTGAACAGTCTTGGATCCTGCAAGCAGAATACCCTCAAATATATCTCAGTGGATCTTTCTGGAAGGTCAGTGAACAAGAACCTAGTCAAGCCCGTAGGTACAAAGAGTGCATTTGTATTTGGCCTGCTAGTCAGTGTGGGCTTGTCAGCAATCAGTTTAGAGACTTGCTGTCAGCACAACACACCATCTGGAAGGGGAGTTGGAGGAAGACGACAGAATCCCACCCCTAAACTGTTAAAGGTTGGAGGTGTTTCCCAAGGAGAGTGGACAATCAGCTCTGGTCTGTTCTTAACAGCAGGATGTGGTTAAGCAAGCAAGAGGACAACACTCAGGGGCTCACACCTTCCTGCCTCTGAAGAACTGGAGACAGTCATTCAAATGAGCTCTTGTTTTTGCCAAAGCTCTAAGCTTTTGCTTGGAATCCCCTGGCTGGTCTAAAGGCTTGCCAAGGCAAGAACTGCATGCCACTCAGCCCTCTTTGCCTTAACTCAGAGCTGGTCCCCAGCAGTGCTATCCGGACCTTGGAGATCCAAGAGCTGGATGTGACAGTCCCTCCACCTTTGCTCCCAGCCACACCCCAAAGACATTGCATACCCAGAGCCAAGGACTCGGCACGCGCTGACTCTCCCAAGCCAAAATCGAAGACTCCATCAGTGCCTCAGATGAAATTGGCTTGAGTAAGGGAGGACTTGGTCATGCCTAGCTTGGTCCAGTAAATGGTAGAGAAAGAGACAGCGGTGTCACCTTGATGTGCTGAGAGCCGATCATTCCATTTTGTCTGTGCGGTGGTTAAGCTAGAGGATCTGGAATCTTCTGAGGGAACATGTCTCTAGGCAGATCTCCCTCTCTCTCCCTCTCCCTCTCCCTCTCCCTCTCCCTCTCCCTCTCCCTCTCCCTCTCTCTCTCTCTCTCTCTCTCAGTGTGTGTGTGTGATTCCATAAAATATTAATTGAGGGGAAAAGACCATCCCTCAGAGTGGTCACACCTTCCACTGGGTGGCTCAGACATAAAGAGGCCAGAGAGGAAATCAGTGCCACCTGCCTCCCCTCCCTGTCTTCCTTTCTGCTGCTAGATTCGTTATCCCTGCTGCTGCCCGCCGGCTGCTGTCCCTCTCTAACACCTTAACTTCCTCAGCCTTCTAACATGGACTGAAGACTGGTGACTCTCCGGGAATCTTCCAGATCTTCATGCCAGACTAGGACTGCTGAGATACCCAGCTTCACAGACATAGTAGCTACAGGGTCCTAAGCCTCCCTAGCATGCAGACCACCATTGTTGGGCTACCCAGAATGTACTAGATAAGCCAGTCCTATAAAGCGTCTTTTATAATACATATTCATTCTGTTCCTCTAGAGAACCCTGCCTAATACAGCCTACTTCTGTTTATTCAAAATTCTCTATGACAAAAATCTTGTGGAGGGGTCAGTAAAATAGCTTAGTGGGTATAGTACTTGCTAAGCAAGACCGATGGCCTGAGTTTGATTCCCCAGAGCCAAGTAAAATTAGGAGTCCAGAAAGTTTCCCTTGAACCTCCACGTCTGCATATGCACCATGGCTCACACACATACATACGCTGATAAATTGAAACTCTAAAATTCTTGTGGAAAATAATAAAATAACTTATTTAGCGCTCGGGTTTATTTTACAATATGTTATTATGTCCTAAGTATGAATGTGTGTCATATAAGCATTTATATATAAGCATATATATATATATATATGCATCATGTTATACAGTAAACACATTGCATACAATGCAATCTATATTATAAAACAAATACTGTAAGATAAAAAGCATTCAAATACATACAAGCGGTCTGTCTGTTTCTCACTCACTTTTCTAGGGCCCAGAGCCAACGTCGGATACAAAAGCACTGCTGGAGTTTATGCAAATGAATCCAAATGAGGTGTCTTAAAGAAGATTCTTAGCCCTTGGTGGTGTGTGGAGCAGAAAGCAGATCGTTTACATTCATAAGGTCCGTCCCTCCAGTTCTCCAACGCCAAGCAGCCCTGCCCACCAAACTTCAGGTGTCAGAATCCAACATCTAAGATCGGTGGTAACTAAGAGTGAGGGTGGGGCTTAGGGGAGAGATCCAGCAAACTGATGTAGCCGGATCCGCCTAAAGCACCTGGATTTGCTTCTGAAGATAGAAACATTATTTAACCATGAGCCAAAATATATCCTTCCTCCCTTAAGTCCCTTCCATCATGTATTTTGTTACAGGAATGTAAAACGTAACTAACACACCAAAAAAATAAAGATTGTGAGCAAGCTCCTAGAATCTGGGAAGAGATAAAGAGAGGCTTCCTAGGGATTGCAGAGGGAATTGAGTCCTGTTGATGTTTTTATCTGGAATTTCCAGACTGAAATGAGAGAGAGAGCAAGAGAGCGAGAGAGCAAGAGAGCGAGAGAGAGCGAGAGAGAGCGAGAGAGAGAGAGCGAGAGAGAGAGAGAGAGAGAGAGAAGTGTATTTATGTATTTTTGTGTTTTCCAGCCAAATGGTAATGATAATGTCCTGTGATTCTTCTTAAGAATATTCCAGGATGGGGGGAGGGCGGTGCAAGGGATGTGGGTCTCCTTTTCCAGTTATGAGAATATGGTTGAGTAAATGAAGCCGTTAACCTTTTTCAATCAGGTCTGAATTTCAGACAAATTATTCTGCTTCAGAGAATGCTTAACAGGGTTGGGGGGGGGACAGTTTGAGTCAATCACCTTGGCCTTTCCAGGGCCAAGTGATTGAGAACACACTTTGGTACCTAGGTTATGGTGGAGCATGCCTTTAATCAGCTCTCAGTAGGCAGAAGCAGGCAGATAGATCTCTGTGAGTTCGAGGCCAGCCTGGTTTACAAAGTGAGTTCCAGGAGTGCCAGGACTATTACACAGGGAAATCCTGTCTTTAAAAAAAACAAAACAAAAAAAACAGAGAGGGAGAGAGAGAGAGAGAGAGAGAGAGAGAGAGAGAGAGAGAGAGAGAGAACACTCCTCTTTGGCCAACCCATCTGTTTAAAATATCCATTGAGCCGGGCAGTGGTGGCTCACGCCTTTAATCCCAGCACTTGGGAGGCAGAGGCAGGCGGATTTCTGAGTTCAAGAGTTCGAGGCTAGCCTGGTCTACAGAGTGAGTTCCAGGACAGCCAGGGCTACACAGAGAAACCCTGTCTCGAAAAAACAAAAAAAATAAATAAATAAATAAAATAAAATAAAATATCCATTGAATCATGTTTCCCGTTTCTGGTACCCTTTAACCAGAGAGCAGAAACCCAGAAGGTCCTGCCAACCACTGAGGGTGTGTTAATTGCCTGCTCTAATTTCCCTCGAAAGGCATGCACTTTGACCTCCCTTCTTTCCTGACAGCAGATTTCTCACACAGAGCTGTCCTCTGTAGGGAAACCAGGCTCTCTGCCACAGTATCCTGTTGATTAGGGTGCATTTAAACGTAATTAAAATGTTGTGTTGAACATTAGGACTTCTGCTGGGCCACCGAAGAGAAGCCCATTAATTGGATCCTTCGAAAACTTCAATTCACTTCAGAGGCAGGCTGCACTGACAGGGGACAGGGAGCCAAGGGCAGGAGACAGACACCTTTCTCTCATCTTTGCTTACTCTCCTTAACGGAGGGAGAGCTCAGCTGACCAAAGCCTCCAGCACATTCTAGATGTGTAGTACTATTATTGGCTTACATTTCGCCCCAAGATCGTATGTGAAACCACCTATACCTTTAATATGAAAACGGAAATGAGGAATAAGCCCTATTCTGGAAAAAAAAAATCTCAACCCATTTCTGGACTCTCCCAACTTTTTCCTGCATGA
The DNA here is from genome assembly GCF_004785775.1 of Grammomys surdaster. Lineage (NCBI taxonomy): Eukaryota > Metazoa > Chordata > Mammalia > Rodentia > Muridae > Grammomys > Grammomys surdaster. Next base: position 6,365,317 of record NW_021620984.1, read on the forward strand.
GTAATCACTACCCCCATTAAAGTTTGTTCATTAAACAAACTATCTAAAACCTCACTGATGTAGCACACTCTCTCCTGAAGTCTAGACCCACCCTTTCTCTTGCATGTACATCACCATCCGTTTCTTAAGCAGAGTCTTTGCCTCTTAACACCCACATTTAAACCTGCATTAAAAGCTTCATCTTAATAAACTCCCAGCACGTGGGAGGCAGAGGCAGGCAGATTTCTGAGTTCGAGGCTAGCCTGGTCTAGAGTGAGTTCCAGGACAGCCAGGGCTACACAGAGAAACCATGTCCTGAAAAACCAAAATAAATAAATAAATAAACTCCAATTCTTCCTCATACTGCCTTGTCCCAAAATTGTTTTCTGTTTTGTAAGTCAAGGCATGTAGCCACATCTCCCAGAGTGGTACTGAGACAGAACTGAGACAATTCCTATTGCATTGAGGCAGGATAGAAAGACAGGAAAAGCTTAGGGAACAAAAGGAAAGACTCCCTGGGCCTGGGATCAGCTTTGTCTTTCCTGCTGGCTGAGAGTCAAGAAACACAAGCGTCTCAGTCAAACTTTCATACAGAGACAATGTGTGGTTTCCTAAAGACAGCTCAGATGGGGGTGTTAAACCAACACATGACGGTACCTGTTCCATGCCAGAATGTTCATAACTTTGAGCTTGACATTAGCATCCCCTTCCTCATCCCTAAATCTAAACAACACAATTACAATTTCATTGATGAAAAAAAAAATTCCTTAAGAAAAATGAACCAGCTAATAAACCAGCTCATGTGTTTTTACTTCATTTTAAAGCTTTGCCTAATCGTTAAATCAAGTGGGTTGTATTCTTTGGGGGGAGGAGTATGATTATAAAATCATAGGATCTTCTCATATATAACCATTGCAAGGCCACCTTGCAATGCACACGACCTCTGAGAAGAGCCCACGCATGTTTGGGGATTATGTGCTGTTCTTTTCCTGCTTGTTGTCTAAATACTTAATGGACTCACTAATGTTGCTTCACTATGGCTGGGCTCATCACTAAACTTCTTTTCTGTGGTGTAGTCAAGGATCTGGCTTTGAGTGTAGGTTCTTGAGGAAGAGGACTCCTTAGTCAACAGTCAACAGCAGAAGCATTGAGCTATGTCTCCCACTGTGCCACAGACATCTTGTACCATCTATATTGGCTTACAGATAATTCCGCTTGGCTCCGCCCAACAGTGACCTAGCAACAGCCTGCGTCATCACTTGCCGCCATTACTATCTAGATTGCTCCTTGCCTTCTTACTCTCTTCTCTCTCCCCTCCTCCTTCTTTTTCTTCTTCCTATTCTTCTTCTCTCTGCCCTCTGTCTGCCTCTACCTCTTCTCCAGGCCCCCGATCTTTTCCTTTCCCCCACAATAAACTTCCCTTAAGATCTGTCCCATGGCATCAGAGGACACCTTGGCATGGGCCCACCAGGTACCTCCTTACCCTGTCGCATTATATTTCATAATGCCACTTACCTTACAATGTTAGGGTTCCCATAGCTAAGCTCATTACTAAAACCCCAGGCAAAGACCACGCTTCACTGTCATGAGTGCCTCGTGACAGCAATATAGACAAGCGTGCTTGTGTGCTTTCATGATGTCAAGATTTATTGCATAACAGTGTAAGGGAGGGTGGAACATAGAAGCCACTGACATGGCCACTCCATGATTTGGAGGGAAGAGTTTTATAGATGAGAGAGAGAGAGAGAGGAGAGAGGAGAGAGAGAGAGAGAGAGAGAGAGAGAGAGAGAGAGAGAGAGAGAACATCCAGAGGCATCTGGTAGAGTCCAGAATGAAGAGAAAAAGAAGCAGACCGTACATGGACGTTGCTATCTCTCAGGAGGGAAGGGTGGGTAGAGAAAAGAGTAGTAAGAATAGCAAGAGAAAGACAACAGAAGGGCAGAGGAAACCTCACTCTTGTAGAGCTATAACCTGGAGCAGCCTGGAAGCTGACTTCACTCTGGAGGAGTGGGGGAGGCTAGGACGCTGGTGTGGACTTTGAAATCCGTAACAGGTATTTGTGAATAGGGGCTAAAGGATTCTGGGAGCCAGCATGGGCTTTGATATGTAACCACAGGTGTAGCCAAGGAAAATGGCCCTTTCTGGAAGGCTGAAAACAGGTTTCTGAGAAATGCTGACAGTAGGCTTTTATCTAACCACCAGAAATCCTTCTACAGTTCGGCTTCAGTGAGCCAAAGCTGTCAGTTTTGAACGTATGCACTGCCTTTTGGAGTCTGAGACCTAACAAACAGTAAACTCATAACTGATAGACGTTTCAGTGGCAACAATTTTCCAGATACTTTCTCTTTCCTTGACAGTCCTGGCTAAGACAAACACGGGTTCTTATGTTATTGTCTTAATTACTAATTCTAACTCTGAAATTGCCCATTATATACCACATAGTAAATACATCTGTATCTATTCGTACATGTATCTATGTATTGAAGCTTCTCTCATCTATAATGTATCTATGTATGTATGTAACTCTGTATTGAAGTATCTATCATCTAGGTATGTATGTATGTAGATATTCATCTAGGTATGTATGTATGTAGATAGATAGATAGATAGATAGATAGATAGATAGATAGATAGATGTATATATGTATCTATGTTTCTATCTATCATCTATGTATCTATGTATTAAAGTTTCCATCTATGTACACACACACACACACACACAGAGTGACTACAAAGAGTTAAGTGGTAAGGGGGCTTCAAAGAGGTTTAAAGAAGCCAGAGAAGCAAATGCTTAGAGACTGATAAGGATGTCAGAGTCTTTGTACTGTTAAGATAACAGATCAAAATCAACAACAAAGCTGCAAGTCAGGGTCTTGAGAGTGTAACTAGTGTTGAGCCTGGCTACAGATGCAGAAGGACAGAACTGGGTCCAGACAAAGGACAAGAGGTCAGACAAGAGGATAGATGGATTGGCAGGTCCAGATGGATTTACAGGAAGACAGACAGATGGCAATTTCACTGAAATCTCATGCTGAAAGAAGAGGAAGCCGGGGCCACCCAAGGGGAAACTTTTCCCCTAGAAAGACACTCAAAACTTATTAGACCACTTTACCTAGAGACGAAGATGGGCAGGACCACACCTTGACTAGGTAGTACTATATACTATACTATACTATACTATACTATACTATACTGTACACTATAGTAGTACTATATACATACTAGTTATGTCTATCCCTGGCCTTCTAGTTGCAACCTATAGTCAGAGTTTAGCAGTGGAATACCTTGGCTGATGGAGCCAATGAATGCCACAAAGCCACACTGTAAGACTCTTGTGAGCCTTAGCTTACTGGAGAACCCCTGAGTGAAACATGCAGAACATGAATCGATGCAAAAAGCAAGAGGAATTTTAATGATCCAATGTATTGAGGTCACCCTGCACCTGAAGGAGAAGTGGCAACCTCGGGCAGCCCATTTGGTCAGTTTTTATACAGTTTAAGGGGTAGACTATAGAAACAGTGACTAGGTACAATATGATTGGCAGAACAGTGTGGCTTTTAAACTGATTGGTCTTTGGGGAATGAGGTGGCAAGAACCACTCTTGTCTGTAAGCTCTGGGCCTTCCCCACCCGCAGGTGGGTTCCCTTCTGTGTGGTCTGAGGAATGTTAATCAGTCTCTCCCTTCCTCCTCTGACTGAGGAAGGTTAATCCAGCAAGTGTCCTCAGACCTAGGAATATTAATTAGCCTCTCCCGTCCAGCAAGTGTCCCACGACCTTTCTAAAGTTCCTGAGCTGACCAGAAATGTGAATTAGCCTCTCCCTTCTGGGGGAGACAAGTGTTCCAAAGCTCCTCTTCAACACCATGCTCACAGGAGAGATATGTTGAGGTGAGTGGATATACAGAGGCTGCTCCTGAGGATGGAGGAGAAAGAGCACAGATCATGAAGGCACTGGCTTTATAAGGGTATAGAATATGCGCATAGGGAGAACATGTGACTCCTGGTGAGAGTGCAGCATTTGCTGCTGGTGACTACAGAGGATGTGCAAGCAGCTAGGGTAGGGGGGTAGATAGCTTGGGAGACGATAGGTACATTATCCCATTAGGGGGTAATTATTCCTCCCATATCCTTAGTGTGTCTTCAGATGAATCAGTTTTCCTGGGGGATGGTCTCCTAGCCAGGTGATTGACAAACCAAGCTGGATTAACTCTTAAAGAAGAAGTCAACAGTATGTATTGTTTTAATTCTTGGAGCAGATCAGAATATCATGTCTCTACCCTGGACTAGAGGTGTTGGCATTTAGTCTAGGCTCTGCCCCACAGTTATCTGGCTACAGCCAGGTGCACCTGACTCACTATAAAAGGGGCTGCTTGCCTCCTCCCCTCTCTCTCTCTTGCCCCTCCACATGCTCAAGACCAGCCTCTAATCCTCTACAATCTCCCTCTCTTTCCCCCCTCACCCACTCTGCCTTTCTCTCAACTACCCTCCTCAGGCCCTGAATGTCCCTCAGGGGGAAGGGATGTCTCAGCATGGACCCGAGGAGACACCTTCTTCCCCCACACCTTACCGAACCTCCACCAAACATATTCTTTCTCTCCTTATCTTTTTATAAAACACAAGAGGTGTTCCGCTATTTTGGCCAAGGGGCCTGCATAGTGGTGATGTTACCAAGGAAACTGGAGGCTGAGCCCAACCAAAGTCTATCCTGATGGAGGATTTCATCCTCAAAGACCTCTAAAGGCTACTGTGACAACCCTTCTGCCAACCCAGTATCTAAGAATGTAACCAGAAAACATCTAAGACCCATTGCACACTCTGTAACACCCTCCCCAAAGTCTCTACCATTGTTGTTGGAAATGCCTTGATTTGTGAATTCCCTTTGTCCTGTGACTATGAAAGTCCAGATAACTGCTCCCACGTTTGACCGTCTCTTTCAGGGCAACTGAGGTACGATTCCTGAGCCTTACACTTGGCTCAGAATAAGACTTTTCTTACTCCTTTGGAGGTGAGAGCTACACTTTGTGTCGACGAGAAGCAGAAGATAAGGAAATTGAAGGCATCTGAGCTTTCTGCCCATCTGGTCCCCAAAGTTACAGCCTTTATTTAAAAAAAAAAAAAAGGTGTTTTGAGTCTGAAAAATGCTTGTGTTAAGAAACCAAAGTCACCGGTTCAGATTTCCCAAGGAGTCCTGCTGTCTACATGGGAGATCTAATCACTCCCATTTTATTTCTATTCCAGCATCAAATAAACATTTTTATCCCACAAATTTATGGGAAACGGGTTCTCTCCCTGATATGCGCATGCTAATGTACTTCCTGCCCTGCCAGTGTTTGCAAAAAGCATTCTCAGCCTTTGACAGGTAGGAAATTTGCATTTCCATTAGCGAGGCCTTTGTCAATTGTGAGTGGTAAAAGCCCCAGAAGAATAGAGAAGGGGAAAATGTATTGTGCTTTAAAAAGGAGACTTTATTGCACGGTTCAAGGCGAGGCTCAGAAGGAGACAAAGCCCTGCCCTGCTGAGTAGGCTCCAGTCAACCCCACCATCCGAGAACTTAGGAGGGCTCTCGCCTGTCACAGGACAAGCAGAGGGGAGGAGAGTCTAAATGTGACTTTACTTATACATCCCTTCCTATGTGGAACATTAAAATCACACACTTGACAGAGGATGACAGGGGAGTGTGGTACTGCTAGTCCAGAACAAGTGTTTCTTGTTCCTGCCCCATTAGCTACAGCTATAATCTTCTCATTTCAAATTCCTCCTGTTTGGCCACAGTTTAACTCCGCCAGGGCTGGGGGTTTGATTTGTGTATGTGATTTGTTTTCGTTTTTATGTTGATACAGTCAAGACGCCAAGAAAAAATAAAAGCTCACAAATCCCCAGCAGCAAAAGGAACGATGCAGACCGTGCTGCTCTGTTTGTTATCTTACTTGCCCTCCAGATTCTGTACCGAAACACTTCCAGTTAAGTAACTCAGAGGCAGCACTCACTACCGGGGAGGCGGATGCAGGAGAGAAGATGCTACTGAGTCCAGGGATGGAAAGAAAACAGGATTTCCATGAGGAACAAGCACATACCAAGAGGGGACCAGAAGCATTGGGGGAGCCCCTCAAGGAGACCCCGAGCCTCTCTTTCCAGGGCTCTCCAGAATCGCCACAGAGTAAGAGCCCCTTAAACTTCCGGTTGCAGAGAAAAGAGATGACCACGGGGCTTAAGCAATAAACAGAAGGCACACACTTCTTTAGCAATGGGGCAAGAGCCACAGTCTCACCTTTCCAGGCACAGAGTCTGTTCCACAGATAGCTGTTTTTCCTGTAATGGTCCATGATTCGTCAAAGAGTGATACCAGGACTCAAATAGTATGCAAAAGGAAAGAGTGTTTATTCTGCAGAAGTCCAGCATGCTCTACCATCTTCCAAGATGGAGACGCCCCAAGTGAGCTCACAGGCTCGATTTAAAGCATTTTAGGGGAATTCTGGGGTGGGTTAGGTGACCTCCATCTTAATCTGTTGGTTCTTTCTCTAGGAACATTGCAGAGGTGGTGGGGTTTGGGGGCTGGAAACTGTGGCTGGGGAAGTCTGGAAACTGTTGCTGAGGAAGTCTGGAAACTATTGTTGGCCCATTGCCCTAGCCTCAGGCCAGGAGGCGGGGCAGCTTCTAATGGCAGGGCAGTTTCTAACTGACTACCAGAGGCTTGGGGTTGTTTGTTTTTGTTTTTGTTTTTCAGTAACTGACTTGCCTGAATTTGCCCGGACTTACCGGTTCTTGGAAACAGAGATTTAGGCCTAGTCTCCTCAACTGCCAATTGAAGCCTGTCATGGAGTCAGCCTAGCCTGTCTCACTTCTGGCCACACCCCTCCCCTATTTTTCACAGATACTATTTGAGTGACTCCTCTACGCCAGGCACCGAGGGTACAAAGGCACGGATACGGATTGGGACAGATCCCTCTTGATAGTGGACGCTAGGCAGAAAGGACTGGAATGAAATGGCCCTCTGTGGCCATCTGCTCCCCATTGGGAACATTTGATTGTCAATATGTCAACTCTCTGTGAGACAAATGGCATGATCGGTGGTCAGTAACACCCTGGTACATAGGGAACAATTTTTATTAAGGAGGCAGATTTCAAGCAGTATAATGGAAAATCTCCACGCTGCTTGTACCTCATTTCTATCGCTGATCTTCTGCTGAACTTCCGAGGCCAGATTAAAGAAATAAGCCAGTGCTGCCTGCCTGTAAGTGATGGAGATTCAAAGTCAGCTTGAGAGCAACTGCGAGGCCGAGGATGAACCAGCAGCAGTGACTTTAAATGGACCTTTACAACTCTGTAAAGGTTAAGCCTGGGAAGATGGATCCCCAGTTAAGATGTGTAAGCATGAGAACTGGAGTTAAGATCCTTGGAAGCCTACAAAAATGCCAGAGGGCGGGGCATGGCCAGTACTTCCACCCTGAGAAGGCAGGGACAGGGGATCCTCAAGCAAGCTGGCTAGCGACACTAGTAACATTGGTAAACTCTGGCTCAGACTGATAGAGCCTACCTCAAGGAATAAAACAGATGAGCAATTGAAGATGATTCTTGGCATCAACCTAAGATCTCCACATGCACACATGTGTGTATATATAAACACACAAGCAAAACCATACAGAGACATACATGCACACCACACACATACATACCCACATATGGAGAGCAGGTAGATAAAGAGTTACTGGTGATAGTAGAGCCCAGTAGCAAATCTTTCTTAGCCCACAGCTAGCCACGATAAAAGATACACTTGTTATTTATGGATTTCAGAGCCCAGTGAGGACCCTCCAGGATTTCCAGCTTTTTATCCTAGAGTAAGAAACTGACACATGGGCACATGGACACAGGGATGCATGGACATAGGGACACATGGACATAAGGACACAGGGATAGTGGCAGAAACAGAGATAGTTTATGAAGACAGTGAGCTAGAATGATAATTCAGTAGGTTAAAGTGCTTGCCGCACAAACAGGAGGACCAGAGTTCAATTCCCAAAACCCACATAGAAAAGATGGCCATGGTATTTACAGTCCCAGACCTGGGAAGGCAGAGATAATTACTGTGGCACTCAGTGGCCAGCCACGACATCTGCTATCATGGGAAGACTCTCATTTAGTGGGGGTATAGACCATAAATGAGGAAGCCAGTAAACGCACCTGCTGATGTCAGATGGTAGTGGATGTTATCAAGATAACAAAAGGATCATGGGAAAGAGTGGGTAGAGATCAGATTGGAAGGTACGAAAAGGTTGTCTGAGAGCAAAGGGAAGCAAAGATATGAATGACAACCAGGAATTTTCCAGGCAGTGCAAAATTATCCACAAATTCCCAGGGCCCCATCAAGCTGTGCCTCTGAAGCATGGGAAAAACTAAACGCTAACAGGCGGGTAATCTAAGCCCCAGCTCTCTAGCTAAATGGAACCAGACCAAGTGTCTTCCTCAGTCTCTTAGTCTGGTTCCATTCTCAGTGACACAAGGAGAGGGTTTTAACCCAGAAAAGACATAATTCATCCAACTTGCGTTTTGTAAAGCTCTCCCAGGTATTGAGAATGGGAAGCAAGAGCAAAAAGATTGTTACTGATGTTGCTAAAACCAGAATTCTGGGGTCTTGAAAGTTCCCCCACATGCATAGAAAAAACACAACAAAAACCAATAGAACAATAAAACAAAACCCCTCAACATTTCTTGCTGAGTTTGGCAATGTTTGAGGAAAAACAATGGAATGACAAATAGAAGTTAAAATACAATCCTGGGGCAGGGGTGTGTGTGGCTGAAGAGATGGCTCAGTGGTTAAGAGCACTGACCGCTCTTCCAGAGTCCTGAGTTCAATTCCCAGCAGCCACATGGTGTCTCAGAACCATTTGTAATGGGATTTGAGGCCCCTTTCTGATGTTCCTGAAGACAGAGACAGTATACTCACATACATAAAATAAATAAATAAATCTTAAATATATATATACCATTCTTTGCAAAGAGCCAAAGACTTCTTAATAAAGACCCCACAGTCAAGTAGTCCTTCACCTAAATAGGTTAAGAAGGAAGAGGAATCAAGACTATAAGCTTCCCCTAGCTGGGCTGACCATGTTTCTCCAAAAGCCAAAGCTTATCTAATGAAAACTCCAACATAGACATGAGAAGTTCTCTTTTGAGTTATTGGCCAGCATTGTTCAGAAACTCTCAAAACATTATTGGCTACTGCTATTTCCCTTTGTTGTCTCCCAGAGGTGGAAAGTATTTCTTAAATCAGAATGTACCTCAGACACAGGGCTCATAGGACCCAAACTGGATCTGACCTGGAAGCCTCTTCCTGAGAACTAGTTTTCATAGTACCAGAAGGCACCTCACATGCCTCCAAAAAAAGAAAGCAGACAATAATCCTATTCAACTATGATGTCTATGAACCACAGCCACGAGCAGCATGGAACCATAACCCTAGGGTGCAGTAGTGGCATGCATATCTTGGCAGTAACCAACCACTCTCTAATTGGACTTAAGGCCCAATCAACAAGAGGGAAATCACACTCATGCCTTGTACTGGAAACTTATCCAACTACTAGGACCATGAAGCCATGGATCTTGGAGGAAAACCTAAGGTCACTACTTTTATTATGCCAGTATAAACCCTATCTGCATTTTACATATTTATCCTTATACCCACAGATGAGTATGGTTCTCACTCCTCATTAAGGAAATTTATCTTTGCAACAGATGGAGATCGTTACAAAAAAATCACACCTGATGAAAATGCAGAGGTGAGGGACACAGTCCCAGGTGATGCATCTATAACACAATCCCTACACCTAAGGCTCAGAGATCATTTTGAAAGGAGAAGTTGGAAGACTGTAATATCCAGAGAAACAGGAAGTTCTCTGTGAAATGGTGTCTCTCAGAAATGTCAGAAAAGCTACAGCCATGAAGTCTCTCCAACATGGCTGCCTAAACATAGAGGACACCAACAGACATGCTAAAGTGGAAGAGAGAAAGGTCATGGAGTCTCACACAAAGGGCTACGGGAAACCAAAGAGTGCCGAGAACAGGAGACATAGCCTTCCCCAAGGAAGAATACACGAATTGGTGATCCAATATGTTGGTCAGCCCTGAAAATAAATACAGACAAGTTAACATTATATAGACTGAGCAGGTTGTGTTTATGTATTTAAGAATACACACACACAGGCCGGGCGGTAGTGGCGCACGCCTTTAATCCCAGCACTTGGGAGGCAGAGGCAGGCAGATTTCTGAGTTCGAGAGTTTGAGGCTAGGCTGGTCTACAGAGTGAGTTCCAGGACAGCCAGGGCTACACAGAGAAACCCTATCTCGAAAAACCAAAAAAAAAAAAAAAAAAAGGAATACACACACACACCATCACCACCACCACCAACAACAACAACAACTAAAGAAAAAAGGCCATGAATTTGAGAGGGAGCAAGGTAGGGTACATGAGAGAGGTTGCAGAGACACAAAGGGAAGGGGATGAAATGACATAAGTATATTATAATTTAAAAAAAACATACAAGCTCCCTAAAGTCAGGTTCCCAGAGGAGGAAGGCCAAAACTGAACCAGCCATGCCTGTTTCAGTCTTCCAAGGCAAGTATCCCTTGTTCAGAGGATCAGGAGAGAACATGAGATGCTAGGCAGAAAGAAGGAATAAAAAAGGATTGCTCTTACTGTCCACACTAGTCGTGATAAATAAATGTCAGTATTTTGGCGCCTTCTGGCACAAATGTCATGACCATGTCCTTCTGATGTAGACAGAGGGTGCCTCCCCAGCTGGAGGACCCATGTGGAATGTATAAATACCATTTGGGCTGTGGATACTCTGGAGCACAAAGGTCATGGTGGGTGGCCAGTCGCTCCTTTTATGTGTGTAATTTTATATGCACTTTTATATACAGTAGTTGATAACACCCTTTTAGATAAACAACAAATTCCTCACTCACCCAACAATACCAGAGTCTCATTCTGTGTAAAGGAGAAAAATGTTGCTTTACAGCTAGAGAAGACCATCCTAAATTTGGAAGAGGAGGAGAAATACCTGAGAAGACGATAAAGAAATGAGAAGTCACTATCACCTTAGTGACAGATGAATCTACAGACATCAGTACTTAGTTGCTTGATGTACCTGCCCAAAGACTTCCAGGACTGAGCCTGCCCACTTCCTTGACCTCTGCCCCAGGAAGCAAAATATCCCCTTTCTAGTCTTCCCACACTCCCAGCTGAGGTCATAATCCCTAGCTAGTCTGTCCTCCTGCTTTTGCTTCTCTCTCTCTCTCTCTCTCTCTCTCTCTCTCTCTCTCTCTCTCTCT
>NW_021620984.1:6376632-6386959 GCF_004785775.1 Grammomys surdaster
TCTCTCTCTCTCTCTCTCTCTCTCTCTCTCTCTCTCTCTCTCTCTCTCTCTCTCTCCTCCTCCTCCTCCTCCTCCTCCTCCTCCTCCTCCTTCTCCTCCTCTTCCTCCTCCTCCTCTCTCTCTTTCTCTCTCTCTTCAATAAATTGTCCTGACACTCACTTCTGAGTAAGATTTTAAATTATTTTATCTGTGAGACCAAAAAACCTGCAAAAGGGACCCTGCCTCTTCAAGTGATAATGGGGTGGAGGAGGACAGGGCCGATGACACATGGTCTCTCTGCGTAGTAAGAAACACCAAGCATGGAGAAGCATCCTTCCTTGTGTGAGATCCTGGTCATGACTCAAAATATTGTCAAGCACTGTGCTGGCCATTCCAGCTCTGGCAAGGGGCTAGCCCACAGCATAACCTCTTGATAGGAAGTGTTATTAATTAAACCTTTGACAATCTTCAGGGAGGTAGCATTCACAGTCATAAGTTCAATCAGCTATCTGAGCTGGCTTCCATGCCTGCAGCCTCTGCGGATGTAAAGGGGCTCCTACACACCCTCTTATAGCCGCTGTGTGCTTGAGAGTAAGACTGCGTTCCACTGTTCCTATATTTCCCTTTTACTAGTTAGACAACTCTTTTGTAACCTTTGCTCATTCCTGCTTTTGACTTGCTGCAGTTTTACCTCCTTGCTCTTAAAATTCAGAAAGCAAAGCTCCACATGACGCCCTGTCACTGAGCCTGACCTCCCTGTGTGTGTACAGCCCAAGGGTTGCTCCCTGGTGCTACTGTGTCCTGCCCAGCTCATCCTGGCTACAGTCACTCTCTGTCAATACTGCTGCCCCACTGGCTATGGAATCCAGCTTCAGAGACTCCCAAGTCCCCAGGGCTTTGTCTGCTGCACTGTCTCCCACCTGGATCTGCATTAAATAGCTTGTATTCAATCCTTAAAATCATGTTACCCGTATTACTACTAAAAGGTGCCTTAGAATTCATCAGACGTTTGTCAAACTTAACAAGGTTGCCTGAGCCCTGCCACCATGGAAATGCGTACTTCCTCATGTCCTGCAGTGACTCAGGGAGACCAGATTGTCAGTGTCTGGGGTGAAGGAAGAAATCAGGTATCCAGAGCCCTTAACTCCTGCACTGCTCCACTCCTAACCAGTGTTTCCCAAATTAGATATGGTGGGGGGGGGGCATTTTGATATCTTCACTAACTGATGAAGATCAGAGACTGTCAGCCCAGAAGTAGGCTACTGGGGTGGAGGTATAGCATGAAGGTGCAGCACTTGCCTAGCATGCTTGAGGCCCTGGGTGCGATCTCTAACTCAGGTCCTGAGTTCTGTTCCCAGCAAGCATATGGTAGCCCATAGCTATCTATAATGAGATCCGGCGCCCTCTTCTGGCCTGCGGGCATACATGCAGGCAGAATGCTGTGTATATATAGTAAAGAAATCTATTAAAAAAAGAAAGTTACCTAATCTTATTGGCTGGGTCTTGTACAAGTAATCATTACCGCAGTAAGTTGCTGAATGCAAAGGCTGTATCAAGTCTCAACGACAGCATTTCACAGACATCCTTCCCTTCCTCTGGCTCCTAAACTCTTTCCACCCTGTTTTTCCTTCATGTTCTCTGCACATGAGGGCGGGACTTCACATAGTTGTCTTATGGAGGGCTGTGTACCCATTTATACTCAGCACGCTGGCCAGTCCTAACCCTGTGTCTTGATTGCTGCCCACCGCAGGAAGAAGCATATCTGACCAAGGCTGAGAACAGCACTCACTGATCTATGGGTAAACGCATAAACATTTAGAAGGCAGTTTGAGTGATATGTCCATTTATCAAACACCAGTAGTAGGTTCCCCTAGGCCTATCATCTCCTTCATACGCTTTTCATTGGGTTTATAGGAATATTTATTTCCTTTTTTTTTTTTTTAAGGTAAAGGTATAAATTGGGACTGAGAAAGAACCTCTTGTATTGCAGTTTCCCTCAGCTTGAGGAAAAATAATCTTCATCAGCCAGCTAGGTGTGGAAGGAATTTTCCTGTCCATTGTATTTACAGTAGAGCTCAGTGATTGGGCAGTAGAAGAGGTAGATGGAGCTAGGAGTTGGGAGGAGGAAGGAACGAGGGAGGAGAAGAAAAGAGAGGAGAGAAGATGGCCACTAGCAGTCTAAGGTAGTTATTCTTATCAAGATTAGGTTATTGGGTTATCAATTCTAATTGTGTGGGCATCTTGTGTATTGAGTATTTGTTGATATATAAATCTATTTGGTTAGTCTTAAGAATTGAGAGTCTTAGTTCTACTGGGTACCTCAAGGGTAGCAGATATTGTCTGGGGTTGAGCCAAGCACTATGAGGGTGGCAGAGTTGGCTCAAGAGCCATTCTTAGAGCCATGGATTCCACGGAGCTGAGCAGCAGCGGAGGCAACAGCCACACCAACATTTAGTGGGTCCCGGCTGGCGCTCCTGGCCAGCCGGTGCCACAGTTAAAGCAGGAACATAGTGGCCAGGCCTGGGAGCTAGCCAAGCCGTGCACAGCCTTTTCAAATACCTCCTGCTACAGTTAGATGGTGTATCATCACTGTCCCCCCTCACAAGGTGGCTAGATATTTTTTACGGTGCTTTGATTTCAAGGTTTCTGCCCCAGATTTCCTGATGAATACACATAACTCTGACTTTTCTAACATCGTTGTTCCATTATCCCTTAGATCAGGGAACACAGGTACATTCTTCATGATCATTATGGAAAAAAAAAAGTAGAAAACATCTATTCCAGTGTGACAGGGGCTCACAAAAGTGGACTAGGAAGATGTGATTCTCATGCTACAGGACACTGGGTCCAAGGCCAGCATTTTGTCAGCATGATGTCATTTGCCTTAATTTATGAACTCGTAAAGTAAGGAACTTGCATAGTTCCTTAAAGCCTACAGTGCGGCATGCACTGGGAGATGTCTTGTGAAAGCTTTGAAAATGAGCAGAAAGAACAGCCTGGAAGGAAGCTTGCCTTCCTGTTTCATTTCTGTGCCTGCCTGCTTCCTAGGGAAGTACTGAGTTAAGGACCATTTGCAAGAGTGAGCACACAGTAATTAGTCAAGGGCAAGCAGCAGGCAAGAGAGCTTCCAGCCTTCTGCTGCCCAAGTTCCATCACTATCTCTCTTCTTCAACCCCGGAGTTCATGCCTTCTGTAACCACACTAGAAGCCTGCAGGTGGCCCACTTCAGCCAGACTGGTCCTGAGAAGGCAGGCCTACCTGTTCTCTGGCAACTTGGGAGCCAAATGAAGAAAAACGTTCTCTTTCTCCTGAAAGGATGCCTCCATACCTGGACACCATGCCCGTGACTGAGTTCTAACGGAGCGTGGTCCTGCCTGCCGTACTCGTGAACACAGCTGCTAGGAGCTGAGTAGCTCTCGGCTGTCATCCTCATCCAAAAGGCAGCTGCTCCAAGCAAACCAGAAATTAAAATCGGTGTACACTTCCTGCTTTATCAGACAAAATGGCAAAAGCCATCATTCTTGCTGGGGTTGTAGAACTTCTTGGGGGCTCACACGGACAACTTCCTGTGTATTCCCCAACATTTCCTATTGCCCCCAGCCTTCCCTGTGTACTCATGTCCTTGGCTAGAAGCTCAGACCACACAGCTCTCTGAATGACTGGCCATGCACCAACTTTCTCCATGCTTCCTCTGAAAAGACTAAGCACTCTGATCCATTTGGCAAGAACTAATTCTACCTATGGGGATCTCTCCACATGCTAACCAAAAAAAAAAAAGAAGGGGGAAGAAGAAGAAAAGGAGGCGGGGGAGGAGGAAGAGGAAGAGGAGGAGAAGTAGAAGAGGAAGAGGAGGAGGAAGAGGAGGAGGAAGAGGAGGCAGCAAGCCAAAAAGCTTTCCCACCTTCTGTGAAATAGTCGAGCCACCACCACCCCCCCATCTCCTGGGTGGGTGTGGTGCTTGATTTCTTTTGTGCCAAGTCCAAGAAAGAAAAAGCCAATGTAAGAACTAAGGCCCAGGCTGTGGCTGCCCCTGCTGCCACGGAATCTCTGCCAGGAGATGCATCTTGTTCTCTTTCTCCTCGAAAGCTGATGTCTAAGCACCAGGTAACTCTGCTAGGCAGACCCTGCAAGGAGCAGACAAGGTCCAGCAGGACACAGTCTCTCACATAGAGGCAGAAGTCCCGAGCTTCGTGACCTGAGAGGTGGGGTTAAGGAGAACCAAGCTTCATTGTTGAACCCTGGCCCCAGTCTCTGAATTGAAGACCATCAGCCTTGTGCTCAGGTGTTTTGGGGAGCTTTAATTAAGAGACAGCTGTTAAATGCCTTGAACAATAGCCAGCCCTTCTCAGGAGGGAGTGCCCGGCTCCAGCCTTCCTTACAGCTAGGAATCTGGGTCACAATTCAGGATGGGTCACTAGTGTTAGTATGTACACTAGATACGTTTCTCAGCAAAGCTAAAATGGCCTTTTGGTTTCCTATTGTTTGGACTGACTACCGTAGGAGAAAAAAACAAACAAACAAACAAACAAACCATTTTTTAAAAGGTGGGTGTAATATATCTTGACATCAAGCTGGCCTTGAACTTACCGTTTAGCTGAGAATAACCTTGAGTTTCCAATATTCTCACCTCTGCTTCCTAAGTGCTTTGGACGGCAGGTATGTACCATCACATGCAGTTAATCCATAGGGACTGAGCATGGATTTCACGCATGCAGTCCCTAGTTCAGGCTGCGTTCTGCTTCCTGTCCACAATGATGTGACGGATTTTTTGCAATGAACTCCCGGCAGCCACACGGTGAACTGGGCCGTGTCTTCCACACTGTGATTGGTTATGAACCTTTGACATCACAAGCCAAAATATGCCTTTCCTCTCACACTTGCTCTGTTATGTATTTTGTCTCAACAAAGCAAAAAATCTAATAAACATGCTCACGGCCTACCCTCTAAATCTTTGCCCATGGTGTTTCTCTACCCATAGAGCCCCTCCCCATCCACCTTCCTCCTGGATCCCTTCTACCTCCTTCTATAAGCTAATGCCTACCTTTCAGGCCTGAGAGTGGTCTGGAAGCCTTGGGTCCTGGTCATACCCTGCCACTAGCCTGATCTGGGGCTCCCCTCTTTGTGACCCCATGTTCCTCTCATTGTCTCAGAGCACTGAGCCCTTCTGTCTCATTTCCCATCTCCTGAGGAAAGGACAGAATCTCTGGTTTGGTCCTCTGGCAGCTAACACAGTATCTGCCATATAGTATGCTTTCAGTAAATGCCTGGGGATGGAAATGGTGAGCCAAATACTTAGCTCACAGTTGACATGGAGAAGTGACTGCAGAATGGACCCTGTTATTCCGTCTATGACAAATGTCTCTGATGAAACCCAAGCTCATAAAGGCATCACTAATCATGGTCCAGGTTCTCAGCAACCAAACATGCTCACTTCCTGCGGGGTTTCCCTTACTCACTCCTGGGCAACTGTCTTTTCACTCACAGAGAAAAGCCTTCTTAATACCCATCTAAGATACCATGACCAAAAGCAACAAGAGGAGGGAATAGCTGTTGGCTTATATATCTGGATCCCAGCCCATCACTGAGGGAAGTAAGAAACTCGAGGCAGAAACCTGGAAGCAGGGACTGAAGCCAAGAAGTGGGCCATGGAGGATTACCACTTCATGCCTGTTCTCCACGGTCTACTTTCTCATACAACCCAGGACCACCTGGCCAGGGGTGGCAGCACACTCCACCCTCCGGTATCAATCATCAGTCAAGAACTTGCCCCTATAGACTTGCCTTCAGGCAAAGGAGGCATTTTTTTTTTCAGCTGGTTCCTCTTTCCAGGTTACTCTAGCTTGTGTAAGATTGACAAAAGTCAAATCAGGACGCCACCCTAAATTGTCTGAGGATGGCAGTCTCTGCAGGTAGGTGTGGTAGCCCTCCTGTGGATCCTAGAGTAGGAGAGGCAAACAGGGATCCCCAGGGCAAGCTGGCTAGCTACTGTAACCAATTGGAAAGCACTGGGTTCAGCAAGAGATCCTGTCTCAATAAAATGGACTGTGTTCCAAGAAGACACCTGGCTTCCAAAGACATGCACACACATGTGCATCCAAATACTTCACACATACACACACACATACCATATATGTGTATACATGAACAATAAATAATTTTAAAACCATTCTATTTTTGAATGACATGTCTAAATTGTGCATATTAGTGGGACCCAGGGAGCCATCTCAGCCTATACACGCAGTGGGCAAGCACTTCCAAAACCCAGCTCCCTATATCCACTCTGCCCTCCCCTATACCCTTCCCCGTCTCTGTCGATCACAGCTGTACACGCAGGTTAACCTTTCCAGTTGTCACATCTGAGCAAGAGCAAATGTCTTCTGGTGTCTGGCTTCTTTCACTTGACATAAAGTCCTTGAGTTTCATCAATTTTGCTTCAAACGATAGCATTTCAGTCTTGCTTACAACTGAATAATATTCTAGAAAGTATAGGCACCATGCCATCTTTACCGAAAAGTTTATTGTCTAGTACCTGTGTCTACTCCATATCTTGAATGCTCCGAATAAGGGCATAGTGTACTGTACATGAACATAGAGATACCTATTCGGTGTGCTGATTTAATTTCTTTTGCATATGTATTCAGAAGTCATTGAACTGGATAATGTGGTGGATCTTTTGTTCGGTGGGGTGGCTTGCTTTTTGCTTCCTTTTTTTTTTTTTTTCCCGAGACAGGGTTTCTCTGTATAGCCCTGGCTGTCCTGGAACTCACTCTGTAGACCAGGCTGGCCTTGAACTCAGAGATCCACCTGCCTCTGCCTCCCGAGTGCTGGGATTAAAGGCGTATGCCACCACGGCCCGGCTGCTTTTTGTTTCCTAAGCATGTAGCCTAGGCTGACCTTGAACACCCTGTGTGAGGATGCCTTTGAACTTCTCCTCCTTCTGACTCCAAGTGCTTATGTAACAGGTATACACAGTTCATGGGGTTGCTGGGATTGACCTGAGTCTCCGTATATGCTGGACAAGCATGCTACCAATTGAGCTATATCCCTCACCCTTGTTGGTTTTTTTTTCTTTTTTTCCAGACAGAGCCTGTGTTGTGTTTTATAAAAGTATAAGGAGAGAAGGAATATGTTTGGTGATGTGCAGCCAGGTGTGGGGAAAAGGGGGTGCCTCTGTGGGTCCATGCTGAGGCATCCCTTACCTCCGAGGGACCAGCCACATGACAGGTATAGTATAGAATAGAATTATTTCATGGAAATAAACTCATAGGTCATGGGAAGGGGAGTTGAGGTAGTAGAGACAGAGAAAAGCAGAGAGAGAGAGGGAGAGAGACAGAGACAGAGAGAGAGAGGAGAAGTTGGTCATGAACAAGTGGAGAGAGGGGAGGGGAATGAAGGGGGGTGTAAAGGGCAAGAGGACAGAGCAAGAGCAAGAAAGCAAGAGAGAGAGGAGGAGACAAGCAGCCCCTCTTATAGTGAGTCAGACATACCTGGCTGTTGCCAGGTAACTGTGGGATGGAGACTAGACAGAATGCCAACAATAGCCCAGGTTATCCCTGTTCTCATGCTTTCTTCTATGCACACATGTGGTACCTGCCCATGTATGTAGGCACATACAGTGGCAAGAAGTTAATACTGGGATGTCTTCCTCAATCAACTCTGAAACTACATGTATGCATTTTTTTTTGAGACAGGGTCCCTCACCCTAAGCCTAAAAGGTTTAATAATCCCTGCTTTAAAGTCATACTCTAATGAACTTCCTGTTTATGAGGACAGCAGTCTGCAGAGACTAAGAGGAGAAATATAACTGCTCACACTGGAAAAATGCCATGAGATAGGAAGGTACAGAAAATATCTCCAGAGACACCTGCTGGCTACGCTCTGGGTCTAAGAGAGTGGCCCTTCCTGCTGTTAGGAAGCAGACTGACCTCAAACCTGAGTTTGTCAGGGCTTATCTTCTCACACAGAGCATATCGGGTCCCATCTTGTCACACAGACTCAAGTCCTAGACAAAACAGATCCAGTATCTCAGTCCTTCACAAACTCTGAAGGAACACACAGTGCTGTGTCCACTGAAGACCTATAAGTTTGAGCCCTACTGGACAGTACAGAGGGCCTCCATTTTGCTCCCGCCCAGCCAGCATCTGCGGTGACCAGAGACAAATAGTAGCAACTTTACCTCAGCTGGTGCCAGAAATGAACCTTAGATTAAAGGCTCTGGAAGTCAACAAAACTGACCTAGACAAAACACTCCAGTGTGACAGGCAGCATGAATTGCTCTTTAAAACACAGTGACAGTTGATAATGCTGTTCCTGTCATGTTCCCCCTTGGGAAGACAAGGGAAATACATTGTTTCTGGAGGTGGGAGAGGAGGGGAAGCCATTTTCTCCTCTCAGGAGAGCCATGGAAAGATGGTGAACTTGAAAGTCAGGCCCTGGCACACACTATTCACTTCAGATGCCTTTGGGAGAGAAAAAAACCACCCTAACTACATGCCCTCCTCTATGAAGCAACGCCTGCCCAGACAGAGAGCAGGAGGGTAACAGAGTTCACCTGGTATTGGACTCTTTCTTCCCTCTATAATACAGTGGAGAGATTCTTTAAGGAGCACCATGAGCAATAGCTCCTGAAGATAAAAAAACAAAAAAGAAACAAACAAAAAAACAAATTAAAAAGCCACACCTACAGAACTCATAACATCCTTTGCTTGTGGGGCACAAACTACCTTTGTCTCTCTGACTCTTGTCAAACATGAAGCTCCATATACGAGGCTATTTGGTGCTCTTTCTGAACAGAAACCTGCCACCCAGTGCTGTCCAGAATAGGTTCCTTGGATGAACGTGGTGGTATTTCGAACACCACAGCAGGATGTATTGGAGAAGCTGGAATTCAGGGGTTCTAGCCTGGGCGGCAGAAACCAGAGTGCAGGGGGACAGAGAGGTCCAGATGTTTGCACACTTTACAAAGAAGAGTGAAAACAAACCAGTTCCTCCAAAAGTAAAGCGTCAACATTCTCTCAGCATTTTCCCCCTCCACTGCCAAATAAAACATATATTGTTTGTTTATCTGTGTCTTTGCTTGTATAAGGTCCAAGCTAACCATGAACTGATGTCTGCCCAAGCTGGTCAGAAACTCACACTGGCTTCAAACTTACAGTCCTCCTGCCTCTGCCTTCCCTAGTGCTGGGATTCAGGTAAGTGTACCTCGTCAGGCTAAGGATATATTTTCATTTTTAATCTACGTACTAAATATGTATTTATGTATTGTTTGATTGTTTATTTATATGTGCACAGGAAGTCAGAAAGCAACTTACGGCTCCTTCCACCAAGAGTTCCTAAAGATTGTACTCTGATCATCAAGATTGGCAATCAGCTCGTAAGCAAAGAAGTACAGACAAAGAGGGACGAACTATGACGCACTGCAGCTTCCACAATGAGATAGTTTCTCTCTGTTTGGTGGAGGGGTAAGGTTACAAGGGTGGAGGGCAGGTACGAGGAAGAAATGAGTGGGTTGGGGTGCATGATGTGAAATTCACAAAGAACCAATAAAATGTGTGTGTGTGTGTGTTTAGAAAAAAAAGGATTGACAATAAATGTCCTTAGTCACTGAGCTGTCTCTCCTGCCTGTGATGCATTTTTAATTAGTCATTATGAATGTACTTATTGTCCTTTCAGATTATGATTATATTCAAGGCATGTGAAAGTTCTTTTCTCTCTCTCTCTCTCTCTCTCTCTCTCTCTCTCTCTCTCTCTCTCTCCATTCAAATAAAAATGATTTATCCACAGATCCTGGTTCCATCTCCCCATGAATAACATTTGTGCTCTTCAGGATGGCATTTCCCCCCAGCCTCTGAGGGTGAACCAGCTCAGCCATTCCTAACCAGGTTATAGATGTCTTCGAGCCAACACAAACCTCCTTCAGCTCTGTTGAGACTGACAAGATCATTTTTCTTGATGTTTCGGTTTCTGGTGGGGCATTTTTGGCTTGATGGCTTTATTCAAGGTTTCCCAAACAGGATGGATGGCCACATTGTTTTTGGTATTGGCCCTTGGTCACTTGTCCCTTAATCTTCATATTCCTACTTTAGGTGGAAGTTAAGCTTTGTCGCCCGTGGAATCCAGAGTCTTCACTCTCCTGGTGAAACAAGTACTTGTGTGTTAATGCAGAATTGAAACACATCTCCGTTTTCATTTAGAAGCTGCCGCTTTGTATTTTCTTTGACCTATAAGAGACTGGGTTGCTAGGAAGATCTGCCAGGCTCTGTTGTTTCTTCTTACCGTTGTTTTATTTTGGTTTTACTCTCCCTCTCTCTCTCTCTCTCTCTCTCTCTCTCTCTCTCTCTCTCTCTCT
>NW_021620984.1:6386969-6423038 GCF_004785775.1 Grammomys surdaster
CTCTCTCTCTCTCTCTCTCTCTCTCTCTCTCTCTCTCTCTCTCTCTGGGGGGGGGAGAAGCTTTATTAGCTATAATATAATAAAACATTGAATAAAATTCGATGATTCAATGCTTCTAGGATATTCCCAGAGTTAGGCAACCATGAATTTTAGAAAAATGTCATCACTCCGAAAATGAAACTACACACCCATTAGAGTTATTGTTATTCTCAGTTTCCTCTCTTATAACCCTAGGGAAGCCACCTGTCCCCGGTACCATTTCTATTGCTGTTGATGAGCACCGTGAACTAAAGCAACTTGGAAAGAAAAAAGTTTATTTATGTTAGAGCAGCTTACAGCCCATCAGCAGGGGAAGCCAGCAATGCAAGCAGGCCCGGAACACAGAGGCAGAACTGAAGCCAAAGTCATGGAGGAACGCTGCTCACAGGATTAAATTCAGCTGTAACAGAGAGTGGCCCACCTGGGGATGACACTTCTTCCTTATCAATCATTAACCAAGGAAACACCCCCAGACTTGTCTACAGGCCAAGCTAATGGAGGCATTTTTCTCAGTTGCGTTTCCTTCTTCCAAGATGAGACTCGTCATCTTCCCACCTTAACCAGCTTACCAGCAATCCCGTGTCTCCTGTAGATTCACTTACCTTGACTATTTTATAGAAATGGAATTACAAATAACATGTAGAATTTTGCTTTGATTTTCTTTTCTTTGGTATGTTTTCTAAGCTCATCCATTGTGTAGTATGCATAAGCATTTTTATTCTTCTTCACCGTGTAATAGCATTTTGTAGATATATCCACTTTCCGAACCCATTCATTGATGGCTATTTGAGTATTCACTGGGACCATTATACATAATGTTGCTGTGTGCACTCACGCGCAACTTTTTTTTTTAGAGACCCACGAGTGGATTTGCTAGATTATTTCTCATGTTTTGGGTAACCATGCTTCTCTGAAATCTTATGGGGTCATTTCATCCATTGCTCATGAAATTCTTCTAGATAATAAAGCTATTAAGAAAGGATCAAGAAGTGTTTAGGAAGCCATTGCTTAGCTGTGGCAGCAAATTAAGTCCCAATATTTCGATGATTCAATGTGCTCAAAGTTTATTTCTCCCCTGCCCCGCAATGAGAAGTGACTGGTTCGCACTCGGCTTCTCCCAGGTGGTGACTTTGAGATGACAGAGCATCTACTACTGCAAACACCCAGGCATAGATCTTCTTCCCATGAGTGAGAAGCAATCTCATTCCTCCAACTCCAATGCAAGAGGGACTGGAACCCCAGACTGTGTCAGGATGAGAGTCACTCCCAGAAGGAACTCCACGGCACGATAAAGATAAAGCAAATTGAAAACATCACTGGTCAGCTGCTGACTGCCACACGTAGGTTCAGGAAAGGCCATATGCTGGAAACTTGAGGCACAGGACTAAAGAATCTATGCCAGGAGACCAGTGCAGGTGGGAAGGGGGATTTTGATCTTTCCATTTGTCTTCTGCTTACAAAGAAATTGTCCCTGTGTCCAACTTAATGCTGGCACACACACAGAAACCGTTAAATGGGGTGCATCTGTGAGCATGCCTCTTGTCCAAAATACCCCATCTGTATATTCCCTGCCACTATAACTACCACCCCTACGGAGAGGCCAGCCGTGCATTTGGGAAGTTCTCTAATTGGTCTTCTCTAGTAACAATATAGGTCCCTTCCTCTTCTCAGTGGGACTATGAATCAAAGGACTCCCCTGCCTCTAACCACAGGATGGACATTTGTCCCACAGTAGATCAGATTGACCCTTCTCCCTGGAATTTGAACCCAAAGTAAGGTGACATAAAAATAGACACACTCAGAGGTCAGGGTCCTGAAGAGACATTGTCCAGTCCTTTCTGCCTCTGACATCTTAAAATGCTGCCGTCCCCATTTTCTGGAGCCCAGGGCCTTAGCTTTGACTCTGAGTTGCCCCAGATCCTTACATAAAAGCTGTGCTTAATTAAGTCGGTATTGGCCTCCTGTACTTGCAACAAAGAATCCTAACTAATACTCTACCTAAGGCAGGAACCGGAGAATCCTTCTAACATTTCATTTGATCTTCTACCTTCAAGTCCTATAGACTCTACAACCTGTGCAGCTTTCAGATCTGTCTCCTTTCCCGGATAACTCCATTGCTCTGACTCGGGTTCTTGCCGTTATCTGCCTGAACTTCAAGAGATCTTCTTCACACCATTGCTCTGTTCCCGTAGAAGCTTTTCTAAAGCACAAATACAGGTTTTAGGCATCACAATGGCAACATCGGTGCAGTGGAATTATGTGCTCACATATTTGCTGGTGGGACTGTATCTGTTCCAATCACTTTCAAAGGCAGCTTGAACACCCGTGTCAAGAATCATTACAAACATAATACCGTCTTTGACTCCACACCATTTGCTTGCAAGAATTTTTCTTCCACGAAGGAAACAGACTCACAAAGATTTAATATCTGAAAATGTTCCTTAAAATATTCACCTATTCATTCACTCAGTGAGTACTGAATGCCTGCTCTTTGCCAGTACTGTGATTGCTACTCAAAATAACAAAATTATTGGGGGTACAGAATAAATGTGTAGTTAGAGAGAAGAGATTAAATCAATAGTTATGGTAGCATGGTCTGAGTCCATGTCGCCGTTAAATGCCACATTTTAGAGAAATATTTAATGGTACTAGGGGAATATTTAATGGTACTGGGCAATTTACATTAAGGGGTGAAGGGGACAATTTCAGTAATTTTCAGTATATGATATATAAGGCCAGTTAAAAGGAAGAAATGTTACACACACACAACAAAATATTAACAATGGCCAATTCCAGCAATGAAATTGATGTTTAAAAAAAGAAATCTTTGTCTCTTATGATTAGGCTCACCAAAATAGAATGAGTTCCTCCAAAATTTCAGTGTTTAGTCATATCAGCAACATTTCTTTTACATACATATACATCATATACACATATACATTGAAAGGTTCCTGAGATTGGAACACAGGAATATTTTGGAAGTGAAGTTCATGTGAGTCAGAGGAGGCCACAGTGACTTGGTACTCATGAAGTTGTCCAGACAAAATAATTCACTACAGCTAGTACAAGTGTCTCGTCTCTGAGAATCCCTGCTATGCCCGCTCTATGCTGTGGTGAATTACTGGAGCCTAAACTGTGACTTTATATCCCACTCCTGTCCAGTGATAAGGTTTTGGTTCTGTACAGATTTTCCCTATAGCATGTGAGTTTCTTCAGGAGAGGCAATGAGTTATCCCTCACCCCCACCCTGCACTCCCCCAGACACAGTAAGTGCCCAAGGAGTAGCTGAGAAACACTTGATTATATCAACGAGACCTGGTCTTAGAACCAAGAATGAATTCAAACGCCGAGTCTCTCATTCAGCAGTTACAGAGGAATTGGCAAGGTTTCAAATCCCTCCACGGCCTCTTCTCTGATCTGTGAACGGGATGACAGTGATGTCGCTTGCCTGCTAGGATTAATTTGGGAATCTAATAAGGATAAGAATATGTAAAATGTCTAGTGCTTGGCTTATGGTGGGAATTTCATTAAATCACATAAAGCAGTGTTGTATAATATTGGGGGTGAAGAGCAGTTCACTGAAGAGATGTTACTGAAAATTTGCCCCTAGTCACTTAAAATCCAACAGAGGCCTAGAGCAGGGTACATACTCAAAGCTAGTGCTACTGTCCTGGTTTAGGCCTCTGGCTCATGTTGGCAGAGTTCTTTCTCTCGACCATTCTGTGTCCCTCTGAGACCCAGGGCATACTTGTTTCATACAACACAGATGTAGGGCAGGTTCACTGTACCCCAAGAACTCACCGGGTTCCAGGGTCCACAGATCACATTTGCTTCAGATAACTCCTTAGCTAGAACAACTGCATTTCAGGATCTGAAGAGGACATAGTACTTTCCTGAGATGTCTCCTATTTTCCATGTAGGCTCTGTGGGCAGCAGTATCCCTCGATGTCTGCGAAATGTTCTGACGTACCCAATTCTGTTCTCATGTACCGCAAGACATTCTGTGACATCTGTGCAGCTCCGGCCAGGAACACACATGTACACGTGTGTAGAGAGACAGGACTTCACAGGGACAGCAATGGTTTCTAGGGACCATTTTCTAGGCCATTTGTTAGCCTTATATAGTTACTCATTCCTGCTCAACCATCCTATACGGTGTCTGCAGACTAGGAGATGTTGTCTCATCTGATGTCCCTGAGAAAATGTCAGACTCCCAGTAAAACTCTCAGGGTCTTATTTATTTCTCTGTTGCTGTGATAAAATACTCTGACGGACACGACTGAAGGGATAAAGGATTTATTTCAGCTCCTGGTTTTGGAGGGATATGGTCCTTCACTGTTGGGAAGACATAGTAACAGGCAGGGAAGATGTTGGTTACTCTGTATCCACACTCAGGAAGCAGAGTGTGAAGGGAAGTGGGGCTCAGCAATAAAGCCTCAAAGCCCAGGCCTAGCATCCTTCCTCCAGAGAGGCTCTTTGTCTTAAAGGTTCCACAACCTCCTCCAACAGCTTCAGCAGCTGAAGACCATATACTCAAACACGTGACACTCAGGCATCTCACAGGAACATTTCCCATTCAAACCACGTCTGGGGTGTATGTTGACATTATGTCAAACTTGCCTGCTCATTCTACAAGGTTAGGTCCTCAATAGCAACTCCTGCCAATCCCTCAACAGTAAGAGAGCCTTTTCTGGTTTCTACAGCATACATACTGTTGGCATGTATGGTAGGGTCTGGTGCTGTTATCATTCCTCACTGGTCTAGTGTGAGGCCACTAACAGGGCTGCCCTTTGCTGTGGAGGTGACAGAGGCAGCTCCTGTAGAGCCCCCAGTCAGGTAGCCATAGCAACAAATGTGAGGGCCAAGTACTATGACTTCCAAGGTCTCCTCTAGGTACCTGACCCACTTGTCTCCCGTCTACCTGCTCTAGCCTGGAACTGTCTTTGGCTATCCCCACTGACCTCTGACCTGCTAAACACATACCCCCCCCATTCCCACCCACCCCCACCCCCAATCAGCACATTTTCTTGGAGATGCAGCTTGAATTTTCTCTCTTGCCTGTTTGTTCTGGACACCAGTAAGAGTTCAGGAATGACGGGAAAGGACAGTGTGGCCATGGTGTCTGTAAGGACCGGTCTGGCCTAGTCTGAAATTTAAATTTGGTTTTAAGTCATAAAGGGGCAATAAAAACCTTCCACTAAACAAGGAAAAGGATCTCATCCGGGGCCCTAATCCGTGCCCCGTTCTGCTCGGCTTCTCCCCCTCATTACGCTTGTATAATACAGTATGGCCTCTATTGAGTGTTTCCTTCCTGTTTTTACACTTATTCTTGCTTCGCTGACTTTATTATCGGCAGAATTTTGTCGATTTTTTTTTACACAGCCATAAATACTATTCAATTCAACAAATGCATACAAATGGTTTCCATTAGAATTTTAATCTACTCTCCAAATGAAAGAAAAGCTTAATATAAATCTTTTTAAATTACCAGAACATAAATTCAGACAGGGACAGCTCCACCTAGACTCTGCACATGGGGTCACATCCTGCTGTCCTCACACATAAATTAATTGAGGTCTCTCGCTGCTGTAAACGAACAGTGCATTCCGGAAAGATCATATCTGTCAAGATTGCAGATTGCTTTCCCTCCGACTTTGTAAAAGTCACAGCCTACAATACCTTCATTATGCTGAGGAGAATGGCTGTCTCCCCAACTGGAAAGAAATAGGTGTTTTGTTCTGTTGGGTCGAGATTTACAGAATACAATTTTCCTCCATGCAGGAGATATGACAAACCTACTGGAAAAAAAAATGTCATTTCACAACTTCTTTCATTTCATCACTTTTTTTTTTTTTTTACCATGAGATGTAGATTCTCTCTCCCCCATGTGAACGGGCTGCAGTGACATTTAATGGCTAAGTCACCAGTGAGTGAAGGCATCCTTCCGAGGGGCTAAGCTGCAAAGAGTTCATGTCCCCTTCTTCTTCTGCTCGCTGTCAGGAAAGGTCCCTGTACCTGCTGCAGCGTGAATCCTTGAAACCTCGGATCGACTTAAACATGAGAACTCGCATTGTCTTGACAATCCTCTGAGAACGGCTGAAGTAGCCTCAGTTTCCCCGCATGCTTCCTGAATCCCATCACCCCAGTCTGCCCGCTCTGCCCTTGGTCAGCCATGACACATTTTCTCAGGAGGACAGCTGAAGGGCAGAGTTGGGGCTTAGATTTTTTTTTCCAGCTTCTCGTGTCATAACCTAATGCTGTGTCGCAGAGTTCCTGCATATTAAATCGCCTTTTAGCAACCGGGAAGGGGGTGGCGTGATGTGGGGAGGAAGGGCCCCTTATGTAAATGCCTGATGGCTGACATGACCCCACTGAGAAGAAAGGGCAAGATTAACTGAGAGACCAGGGGTCAGCAAACCCCAGGAAATGTCACTCTGTGCAGCCGCTTCCCTCTCCTTGAGACTAGAGCTACCGTTCTGGGCCCTTCGCCTACAGCTGTCCCATCCCTGATCAGTCACCACTTGGTCTCTGGGCTTTAGTTAGTGAGAAACCTGAGGAGGTGTGAGAAGGGGTCAGGAATTCTGCTTCGGGTCCAGGAGCTTCTATGAGCTTTACAGAGCAAAGAGGAAACAGGCAGCAAAGGCAAAGGAGGGGCTCTCTGCCACCCCGTGGGCAAGGCTGGTCTCAGGTGACAACTATCTTACAGAAAGGCTTCCCACCTGGGTGGCTGCTTAGCGGTACTGGGCAGGAAGGGGAGGATGATGCCCTGGAGGGGTGGTGTTCCCATAGGCTGGTGAGATTTCTGCATGTCTTTCTACAGATGAGGATCTCTATCCACAGAAAGTGGTCTAACAACCTCTTTGCTTCTGGCTGCTCCGGTGATTATTTCTGGATTCTTAGCCCATTTGCTTCCCATGAGCGGTAATTCCAAAGCCTGAAAACTCCAATCACTAAGTGATAATAGAAAGACTGCTCTGTCACGGATTCTCGGGAGCACAGGATCCAAACCAGGCTGGGGCCTGTGCACAGCCATGAGCATTCATGCTTATCTACGAGAGACAGGGGAGCAGGGGGCATCCTCACAGCACTGCAGGGCCCAAGGGAGCCGGTAGGAACCGGTTCCTCAGAAAGATGTTCCTGAGAGTCTGAGGTGCAGAGAGAAGGAAGCCTGGTATATGTCCGTGATACTTGGTCGGGGGAAGGACATGCCAGAAACTGAATTGCATCCCCCGCCCCCCCCGCCCCCCCCCCCACCAATTCAGGTGAAGCCCCAATGTGATGGTATTTAGAGATAAATCTTATAGAACGTTGTTGGGGTTAAATGAAGTCGTAAGGGAATTGTCATCATAACGAGATTAGTGACAATTATGTTTGAATCTGAAATGTCCCTCATAGGCTCGTGCGTTGAATACTTATGGCCCAGCCCATGGTGCTATTTTGGGAGGCTAGGTGTACTGGCTGGTTCTGTGTGTCAACTTGACACAAGCTGGAGTCATCACAGAGAAAGGAGCCTCCCTTCAGGAAATGCCTCCATGAGATCCAGCTGTAAGGCATTTTCTCAATTAGTGATCAAGTGGGGAGGCCCATTGTGGGTGGAGCCATCCCTCGGCAGGTAGTCTTGGGTTCTAGAAGAAAACAAGCTGAGCAAGCCAGGGGAAGCAAGCCAGTAAGTAACATCCCTCCATGGCCTCTGCATCAGCTCCTGCTTCCTGACCTGCCTGAGTTCCAGTCCTGACTTCCTTTGGTGATGAACAGCAATGTGGAAGTGTAAGCTGAATAAACTCTTTCCTCCCCAACTTGCTTCTTGGTCATGATGTTTGTGCAGGAATAGAAACCCTGACTAAGACACTAGAGAATCTTTAGGAAATTGTGTCTGGTTGGTGAAACAGGTTTGCTAGGGCTGGGCCTTTGATGTGTGTCTTAGTCAGGGTTCTGCAGGGGAACATGCCAGACAGAATGAACAGACATTACCATGAGGTTTTATCTGATCAGCTAACACAATAGACAGGGAACTCCAACAAGAGCTACTGGTCTGCTGCAGAGAGTAGGAACGTGTAGCTTCTCAGTTCAGGAGGCTGGATGCTTCAACAGTCCCAAGCTGGCACTGAAGGCCTGGAGGACTCCTAGAAAAGCAGTGGGTCTCAGTCCATATGGAAGGACTAAAGAGGCTGGGTACAAATGTCGGCGGAGAACGGTAGCAGCAGGGACAGGGACAGAGTAGATAGGCTTACCAGCAAAGAGTAAAGAAAGACAGGCAGAGCTACACTGCTCTCTCCTCTGCCTCCTCTGATGCAAGGTCCTATCTGTTCACTCTCCCTCCTTTAGTTAGTCCTTCCACATAACATGCTCACAGACCACCCAGATGTGCATGTTTTTAGTCGATCCTGGATCCAATTAAGTGAACAATGAAGATCCGCCGGCACAGTTTGGACCCTGCTTCCTGTTATGCTCTCGGCTCCCTGACCCGCTGAGAGGTGCTCAGGTCCTGAGTCACGGCTCCCTCCTCCTCCACTGAGGTCTTTCCCACCGATGACTCAACCCCCACCCCAACTATGAACCCAAATAAATCTTTCCTCTCTTACAATTTTGTTTGTCAGATACTTTATATAGTCATAGCGATGCAAAAGTGATTTATGTACTGTCCTTAGAGAGTTTGCCATGTATCTCTTCCTGTCATACAAGCACAGAAGCAAGAAACTGGCCACCTATGAGTTGTCCAGAGGGTCCTCACCAGGACCTGGCAATGATAGCCCCCTGATCTAAGACTTTCCAGCCTTCAGAACTGGGAACAGATGCCTGTGGGCAAAGCCTGCCGTAGTGGTGTTCCGTTGGAACACCTTAAGCCGACTAAGATAGACAAAGAGCAAATCCTGAGGTCAACATCGGGTGAGGTCATCCAGAACTGAGACTGCTGGTCCTTAGCCACTCTACAGGGCAAGGCAGCTGGTTAGTGTTTGGTTTTCAGCTGTGGCAAGACACATAACATGAAAAACACCGAGCCTTCCTACAAACATGTCCACTTGAGTGGCTCTAACTCTGTACATTGGTGCAGGGCTGGCCCATCTCTTTTCATCCTGTAAATCCCAAACTCAGCCCATTAAGTAACTCTTAGTTGCTCCGACCTTTCCAGCCCACATTCCTTTCACCTCCACAAATCGCCTTCTTTACAGACCTCTTAAAAGCAGAGTCAGGAAATATTTATCCTTCGGGAGCTGCTTCTTTCATTCAACACGATGTTCTCCAGATTCATCGCGTTACTGCATACGGTAGGAATTCTTTTTTTTTAAGATTGAATGACATTCCATTGTGTGTATATGCCACAGGTTGCCTATCCAACCATCCGTGGAGGAATACCTGGGTGACTTCTGACTCTTTGTTATCGTGAAAGATACTGTCGTGAGCAGGGGCGTGAAGTGGCTGGTTTATAAATGCCAGGCATTATAATATTCTGCAAATCTATTCTCTGTGTCTGCACTCCACTTAGCACCTTGTCTTAGTTAGGGTCTTACTGCTGTGAGCAGACACCATGGCCAAGTCAACTCTTATAAGGACAACATTTAATTAGGGCTGGCTTACAGGTTCAGAGAGGTTCAGTCCATTATCATCAAAGTGGGAACATCCAGGCAGGCATGGTATAGGAGGAGCTGAGAGTTCTACATCTTCATCTGAAGGCTGCTAGTGGAAGACTAGCTTCCAGGCAGCTAGGATGAGGGTCTTAAAGCCACACCCTACTCCACAGTGACACACCTGTGACACACCTACTCCAACAAGGCCACACCTACTCCAACAGGGCCACACCTTCTAATAGTGCCACTCCCTGGGCCAAGCATATACAAACCATCACACACCTCCTAAGTTCTTTCTCACCAACAGCCACCCTTCAGCACTGACCTACTACAACTGGGTCAGCATTAACCCTGGCTGAATTCTTTAGCTGCTTGTCCACATGTCCAAGACAAGATTCTAAGTTCTAATGTTCTCTAATAACAACTGTGAAACGCAGGCCACCGTTAACACAGAGAATTCTGGAAGTCTATAATAAGACTTGCATTTCTAGAGCCTGCAATCCTCCCCAGCTAGCTGGCCAGTGCTCCTCTGAAAGTGGAAACCTGCCAAACCACAGCCCAGGGACACTGACAACTCACTTGGCCGGTGAGCAATGAACGTCACAGCTGTGTCCAAGAGAGGAGATGCAGGAGGAGCGGGGTAACAGGCAGAAAGCCCACTCTGGGACAATGACGCAGAGGAGAAGCTGGAGGAGCAGGGTAACAGGCAGGAAGCCCACTCAGGGACAATGAGGCTCTTAAGAGTCCTGACTGAGCAGCAGGCTAAATTGAAACATCAGCCCGTGCCACGGAGTGATTGCATTGAAGCGTATTGGCAAAACATCAGACAGCAGGTAACATGGCTGCCTGCGCGGGGAGGCTCCAGCTGACTTCCTAATTGGGCCAAAGCTCCTCCAGTGTTATGGAGTCCACCGGCATCAGCACCAGTGGCTAAAACACTAATCCTTGAATCAATTAAAGCATGTTGCCAAGGCAGCATCCTATCCTTCCCTGAAGCCACAGGACCTACTCTTGTGATCAGTAGTAGCTTTGAGACCCACATTCAAGGCTGTGACCCCAGGTAGCTCAGAGCCTGCCTGTACTCTTACTAAAAACCCGGCAGCTTCTGCTCACAGTCCACTCTGCTCTTCTCCGCTTGGATGCTGACGGTTGATGCTTGACCAAGGAGTCTGATGACAGGAAATGCTCGTTCCACATTAATCCTTTCTGCATGCTCACACCATTCACCAAGAGTCTGACGGGGGCGGGGAGGAGGAAACATTTCTAAATCCTCTACCTCCTGCTCTCCCCTCCGCTGTTTGAAATATGCGTAGTTACTTAATCAAATAAGTGAGCTGTTCCAATAGGCAGTGAAGGGGCTGGATTGCCGTCGCTGTGGATTGGTTGGATCTGGTGTTTTTGAGAAAGGGTTTCACCAAGTCATTCAGACTGGCCTGGAGCTCAGCATCCAGAATGCTGGCATCACAGGTGACAATGTTTTAATGCCACATTGCATTTCCCCAATCTTGCTTGTCCTGGATGTGACAGGGGGTGGCTTTAGTCACCACCCCTGAAGATAGAGGAAGAAGCACAGTGAGCTAGTGGCTATTAGTCCTGCTATCTGTAAGAGTTAATGAAAACTCGAGTACCCCCCCATCCTCCCCCTTGGAAGGTGTCACTAGTGGAAGGTCTGGACTCCCTGAACTGTTCCTCTTCCATTTCTGTCTCTTTTAATAACACACAAGAATCAAGGTCACAAAACATGCAGGCAACACGCTCACAGTATGGAGTTTCTTCTAAGTAACACTTTTCTGATTCATTTTATTAAGAAATTAAATCGCTGATCCATTTGAACTCTCATTAATAGATATTAAATGTTGCTTGTTATAAAAATGCTAATAAATCATTACTTTTTGTTGTTAGCTCTTTTTTTTTAAGCTAACCACCAAATGGCTAACAAATTAAATTTAAATCATTAAGTCTGATATTCCTGGAGAGGGATCACAGGGGGTGGTACATTAGAGAACCTGTTTTTATTTTGTTTGGTTTTAAACACAAAGAGCCCGTGCTGACTCCTGGCTAGCGCCTCCCTGGCTCCTTTCCAGACGGCAGTGAGCATCTGCGGAGCAGCTGACAGGGCAGGGGCTGCAGTCTGGAGGATGGTAAGATGCCTGGGCTGCAGTCTGGAGGATGGCAGGGATGCCTGGGCTGCAGTCTAGAGGATGGCAGAGATGCCTGGGCTGCAGTCTGGAGGATGGTGGGATGCCTGGGCTGCAGACTGGAGGATGGTGGGGATGCCTTGGGCTGCAGTCTGGAGGATGGTGGGATGCCTGGGCTGCAGTCTGGAGGATGGCAGGGATGCCTGGGCTGCAGTCTGGAGGATGGTGGGATGCCTGCAGTCTATGACCTCAGACTCATTGGTCCTCACTCTAAGCAGCTGAGCTAATCAGCACAGACATGTGCTGCTCAAGTGTTAATGTCCCAGTCTCTTACACCCTCTTCCAGGATTGCCACTGCTAATTAAAAGCTCCACCATGACGGGGCTTAAGAAGAACAACTGTTGTCTCCTTTCAAGGGGAAGGAGACACATCTTCCAGCTTTAATTTGAACTTGGAGCCCAGCAGTGCAGCAGTTTGCCTGGGACTGCTGACTATTTCATGCTCTTGAGAAACAGTCTGTAATTTGACATCTGGCACCGCTTCTTCTGCACACTGGAACCCAGGAGCATTGACAAGAAGGGCCTATGCCACTCTAATTTGTGAATCAGTAATAGACTGTTTCATTTATTTGGCTGCAGCAAACTACGACGGACCGGTATATATCAAGTTGCTCTATTTTTTTTTCCCTTTTCTAAAGCACCGATATTAATCACACTTTGTGTATTGGCCATAATACAGGAAGGAGATAGAACTACAGGGGAGAATAAACTGTGCTTGTCAGTTTTCCCTCACTGTGCCACCATCACTGCAAGAGATGGTGGCCAACCTAAAAAGAACAAAGCTGGTTTGGGGTGATGGCTCCACAGCTTGCCAAGCAGGTGTGAGGACCTGGGTTCAGACTCCTGAAACTCATCTGAGGCAGGACAGAGCAGCTCCGCTCTGCAGGTCCAGGGAGGTGGGAGGTGGAGACAGAAGAAGCCCTGGAAGCCCACAGGCCAGCTTGCCTTGAGTTCACAGTGTTGAATAATAAGAAATTCTGTTTCTAGGGGAAAGGCTTTGACTAATCTAGGTTGTCCTCTGACCTCCACAGGCAGGCCATCATGTTATATGCACATCTGTACATTCATGCACACACACACACTCACACACAAACTCTCATACACACCTCCACATTCACACACACACACACACAGACACACACACTCTCACACACACCTGCACATTCACACACACTCTCACACACACCTGCACATTCACACACACACACACACACACACACAAACTCTCTCTCACACACACAGACACACACACCTCCACATTCATACACACACTCATACACACACACACACACACACAAACTCTCACATACCTGCATGCACACACACATACATACACATAGACGCACCCAGATTTTTTTTTTCAAGAAATGACTTTCCAGGAACTCACTAAAAGGATTTCTACAGCACAGCTTGTACAGATCACAGCAGGCCAAGATGGTTCCACGAGGGGAGGTTTATTAAGAGAGTGGGAGAGCGGGAGGAGAGAGAGAGAAGTAGAGAGGAGTAGAGGCCGGCCATGACCACGTGGAGAGAGGGGGAAGAGAAGGGGGGAGGGGAGTCAACCTGCAGGTGCTGGGTCTAGAAGCCAAGAGAGAGGAGGGGGGCAAGCAGCCCCTTTTATACTGGGCAGGGCTACCTGCCTGTTGCCAGGTAACTGTGGGGAGGAGCATACCTGGCTGTTGCAGGTGGAGTTTAACAGATTACTAACACTCACTCTGTAGAAAGGGCTAGCCTCAGACTCAAAAGATTCACCTGCTTCTGCCTCCTGAGTGCTGGGATTAAAGGAGTGTGCCACCACTGCCCAGCAGATTTTATTTATATTTTTAAGAGAAAATACTTATTTGTTCACTCCCTAGTTTTTAGTCTAGGGTTAGCTGGTCCCAAGGCAAACCAGTACTTCCTGGTGGGAGAGGAAGCAGCTTACGTCATGGTCACCAGGAAGCAATGAGAGAAAGAAAGAGCTAAAGCCCTAACTTCCTCCCATCATGCCCCACCTCTACCTTCTAATAGCACTGTGGGTGAAGAAATCTCTTCTAACTACAGATATGCCCAAATAGAAAGGGGTGACATCAACAGTGAATAGGTATTTCCAACATGCCTTTTGGGCTGGAAACACTGTAGTACACAGCTCGACAGACTCTTCCGAGCATCTACATTAGCAGAACTACTTCCAGTATCGTGTGTTGGCCTTTTTCACTATCCTGCCATTGGCACTGATGCAACAAAAACAGTGAAAGAAAATGCTGAGTGCATCTGAGAGACCAGTCAGACTCCATCTTAGAGAACCTGACCTAAAGTTAAACTCGAGTTAAACAACCTACATCGCCAGGTTATTCCCCAACAGGACAGCTTCTAGCACCAGTTTCCAGGTTACTCCCAAACAAACCTGTGCCTCGAGATTACTTTCTCTAACAAGTCTGACCCTAGCACTTCACTTCCTAGCAAACACCAATTAGGAAGAAAGCAGAAGTTAAGATTATGGTTTGGCTCCCAGCGCCGGCCAACGATTTTAAAGGGCAACAAAATTCCATGAAAAGACCCCCAGTCAGATGTGTGCCAGGCTAGAAACCCACTTGCTTGTTTATTTACCTCTATAAATGCTTGAAACTGGGTTCCCATCAATGGGGAGCCCAAGCTCAAGCTTAAATAAAAAGACCCTAGTATGATTGCATTGGAATTGGCTCCTTGGTGGTCTTTTGGAGCTCTTGAATAGGCACTACACATCAACACACGAAATCAAAAGCCATGGTATGGATTCTTAATTGTTGCCATCAGGGAAGGAAAGAATCTCCCTAAGGTGCTAAATCTTAGTTGTGATGTCATTGGCTTTTGATCACTTTCTGGGATGAATGGGAAACATGCATAAAGCTCTTCTGCTGGATGCCAAGTACAAAAGCTGTCTTCAAGAAAAGCATTGAGGGGCTGTTTGAGTTACAAGCTAAACTAGCCACTCTGTTCTGATGAGCTCACTGGTGATATTTGCTAAAGTGATTCGTTTTAAAACATCAAACAATGGGATGTGTTAATATGTGAATAATCTATGTAGCTTGAGCCAATATATTCCAAACCACCAACACACTTTATAATGCCATTCATATGAAAAGCACCAGTTAAAAATACAGGGCTGGTGAAATGGCTCAGCAGACAAAGCTTCTTACTGCCAAGCCTGATGACCTGAGTTCAATCTCCAGGATCCACATTGCAGAAGAGAACTAACTCTGACAAGTTGTACCATGTACAACATGTACCATGGCACAGGGATAAAACATTTTTTAAAACTTTGTGTGTGTGTGTGTGTGTGTGTGTGTGTGTGTGTGTGTGTGTGTAATAGATTTCAATATTTCAATGTAAGGCAGTATAAAATGTTCACTGATGTACTTTCAGATTTCATGTTGTTTCTGATCACTATGAAAATGCTTACACATTTGTAATGTGGTATCAAAGAATACTCACACTTTTCAAAACTACAGACAGAATGTGACTGGTATTACCCTAATACCGTGTTACTATAATTGAAAGCTGGGTGGTTTATAACGGAGAGGTATATTTAGCTTAATTCTGGTAGCTGTAAAGTTCAAACGGTATAGCAGCTACATCTAGTAAGTGCCCCAATGTTGCATAAGAAAAAGAAAACCAACCACTTGTACAAGCTCAGAGACAAGCTTGCTCTGTAATAGTCTCTCTCAAGAAGTAATTCATTCATATTCCCCTGAGTCCAGGATTCATTATTTGCAAGGATGGTGATGCCCAAGTCTTATTTCCCACCAGACCATACTTCACGAGGATCTACCACCTGAACAGATCACAATGAAGACCAAGCTTCTAGCATATGGACTTTTGTGATATAAATCATATCCCTTAGTTTTAGCCCAAACAGTATGTCATGTTAGACGTCTAACTGGTTTCTATTAAGCCAGACTAACAGGTGACTTTTCCTGATAAGATGTAAACAAATATCTGTTCACCTCAGATAGGGCACCAATGGAAGATCACAGAAAAGAATTCACCTAAGTCTAGTTCGGTGACCCCATGAGTTTATTTGGGTTACTTACGAGCTTTTATGAGAGGAGTAACTCACAGGAGTATGGGTGAGTCAAAGACAGAGGCATCATTGTGAAGCCTTCCCCAACTCATGAGGGTATGTCCCTGGAGCTCCCCGTACAACTTATAGGCAACTCCAAAGGCAGGAGAGACTCTCTCCCTAGCAGTTGTTATTTCTTATGTAGCACTGCGGTAAGGGGGTATGGTGATGTGAGTCTTGTAAATTCCTGAACTTCCTTTACCTTGTAAGGTGTATGAGCTTTTCTCTCCGCCCTCCAAGAGTGAGTATTTCAATCCAGAGGAAACAGCCACATAACACAGACATTTTTTATTTGTTTGTTTTTTCGAGACAGGGTTTCTCTGTGTAGCCTTGGCTGTCTTGAAACTCACTCTGTAGACCAGGCTAGCCTCGAACTCAGAAATCCACCTGCCTCTGCCTCCCAAGTGCTGGGATTAAAGGCGTGCACCACCACCGCCCAGCAAACACAGACATTTTTTAAAGCTACAGAAATGTAAGGCAATGCTACTCTTTTTACCAAATATCTTTGGTTCTTCTGGAGGATTCAACAGTCCTTTTTCATAAAAACATACTATTTGTGTTAGCAGGGAAAAGGGTTGCCATTGTTATCTGAAATGAATTAAAACACTTAAAATTTAAATTTTTAATGTACTGCACGCACACCAATATCTCTAATTCTACGTAAACAATAGTCCACTGGTATTTTTCAATAATTTTTAAGAGTGTAAAGGGACCAAGAGATTAAAAGTTTGAAAAGTGCTGATTCCAAGGGGTTTGAACAGAAGGGAATAGGAGAAGTAGTTCTCTTAAGAATCAACACCCCCGTGGGAATGTCCTATATTACAGAGGCTGAAGAGACATGATAATAAAGGCAGCACCAAGCTCTAAATGAGACTGTACTTTGGAAACACTACAAAGAAAACTATTTGATCAAATTTATAAAGTCAATAAATACATTGAGATGATATATGAAGATACCCTTGTTCTTAAGAGATATACACTAAATATCTGGGGACCAAAGGCTGTGGTGTAAGATAAAAAAAATGTGTCTCTGTATGTATAAAATTCTTATGATAATCTAAAAATATAAGATATTCCACAAAGGAGTTTGAAAGCTAATGTAAAATACACAAAATCCTTATAGACTGGGTGTCACTTTTCATCTCACCAAATATTTTAAGGATTTTAAAATGTTAAGAGAAGCCAAATAAAAATTTTACAATTAACTGCTATGCAATTCCCCATGAAAGGGCACCAAGTAGCCATTACCACACCCTATAGCTCCTATGCCTTCTCCACAGCCTCCATAGTAGAACCCAGCAGCCTCTCAGCTTGCCTTGCATCTAGGAGTGGTCATGTAAACTAGCTGTGACCAATGAGAAGGAAGAGAATATTTGCTCAAGGTTCCGGGGGAGGGTTTGCTCTCCTGACCAAAGAGATAGACAAGAGATGAGCATCTTAGCTACTACCTTCTCCCCCTCCATCTCTCTGTGTCTGTCTGTCTATCTGTCTGTCTCTTTCTCTGTCTTTGTGTTTGTCTCTCTCTTTCTCTGTCTTTGTGTCTCTCTGTCTCTCTCTTTCTCTGTCTCTGTGTCTTTCCCTGTCTCTCTCTGTCTTTCTTTGTCTCTTTCTCTGTCTCTGCATCTCTCTGTCTCTCTCTCTTTCCCTGTCTGTCTCTCTCTGTCTCTGTCTCTGTCTCTCTCTCTCTCTCTCTCTCTCATACACACACCCCTCATATTCTTTCAATAAATTTAATGTAACTGAGTACCCAGACTCTGAAAGGCAAGCTTGACATCAAGTAAATAGCAGTGAAGACAAAATCGAGGAGAAAAGTCTGAATCCTTGATGATATCATTGGGCAGCTGACACACTTCTTGGTAAACACATGGAGCTGAACTACTTCATATCATGTGAAGGAAGAGTATCCTGCTGTTCAAGCCACCGAGTCGGGTGTCTGCTGCGCAACCCATTACGGATGCCTGCTCATTCAGGAAAAGGCAGAAGAAATACAGCAAGAATCAGGCCACACAGCACTGTGCGGAGGAAGTGACTCCAAAACAAAATGCCTACTTAAAACCTGGACCAAATGGCACCCTTAAATTCTTAAGCCATGCCAAGATGCAATCGCTTTCATTAACAAAAGTTAAAATAAAGAACCACACGACAGTAAGTATTCTGCGGTGATTTAAGACTAAGTGGTCACAGCAGCTTCCAATCAGATGGGTTTCTGCACAGACAGCATTCTGGGTGCTTTGCCAAGAGCATCCATTATTGCCAAATTCCTAATTCAAAACCATATATAAGAACACTTTAACTCAAACACAGAAGTTAAAAAAAAATAAGACATTTAAATAGTAATCTTCCTTCTCTCCCAAAGATAAATGTCCCCATTAACCCCAGATGCTAACAGGGAGATTTGTTTCTCTTATATTCTAAAAGACAATTGTTTTCTTTTTCTCCCCTTAGATGTTCACAAAAAAACCAAAAAAAAAAAACCAAATCACATTAAAAAAAAAAAAATCAGGAGTTTGGCTCCAAAACAGCTGCTTTGCTGAATGGAAGTGCGATTGGGTCCGTAACTTTTAAGTAGAAATATTAAAAAACATAGATTAAACTGTGCAGTATGTGTTAAGGAGAGGCAGTTGGATATGGCAAGGCTTCTAGTAGCCTCTTCATCTGGTTAGAGCAGGAAGAGACACAGGAAATGAAATGTCTTAATAACATTTCCAGACAGTGGAAGGGATGGCATAAACCCAAGTAGGGGTCCTTTTCCAGGAAGACGGCTGGTGGAACTCTCTGTGGCAGGGTTTCAAAGAGGAAAGAAAGGGTCAGCTAGAACGGGAGCCTGGAGGAATGTATAAAGAAGGCACGGCCCTGGGTCAGTCCCGAAAACTGTACAGAGATGTGCGCATGCTCAAAGGACCGGCACTGAGTGTCTAAGGAATGCTGGCTTAAGGGCCAAGCGTGGCTCAGGGAGAAGGCTAGTGAAGAAAATATCTTCTAAAAAGAGAAAAAGAAAAGGAAAAAGAAAAAATTTAAGGCCGGGCAATGGTGGCGCACACCTTTAATCCCAGCACTTGGGAGGCAGAGGCAGGCGGATTTCTGAGTTCGAGGCCAGCCTGGTCTACAAGAGTGAGTTCCAGGACAGCCAGAACTACACAGAGAAACCCTGTCTCGAAAAACCTTTAAAAAAGGAAAAAGAAAAAGAAGAAAATATCTTCAATGTGAGCATGAGGACCCGAGTCTGTAACCAACTCTAAAAATCTAGGTGTGGTGAAACATGCCTGTAACCCCTGGCAGGGGCAGAGTCGTGGACACAGGGGGAATCTAGGAGGCTCACTGGCCAGCTAATCTAGCTGAAATGGCTGAGCTCTGGCTTCAGCAAGAGCTCCTCACACAAAGAATAAGGTGCAGAGTGGTAAAGGAAGATATGTAACACTGCTTTTGGCTTCCACACACATGCACAGGCAACCATGACTGCATACATGTGCTCACACATGTAGACCCCACAAAACACACACAGATACAAAGAACCAGGTGTGGTGGTACATCTCTATAATCCTAGTGACTGGGAATCTGTGGCAGCAGGATTTGGAGTTGGAAGCCAGCCTGAGGTACAGAGCAATTTCCACGTGAAACCCTGTCTCAAAACATAAGGAAAAACTGCGGGCTTAAAGATAGTCTTTAGCAAAGATTACAGAGGTGGGGGGAATAAAGGACAGGGGGAGGGAGGGAGGGAGGGAGGGAGGGAGGGAGGGAGGGAGGGTGAGCACAGGTGCTCGGGGCTCAGGGAGGTAGTTCAGGTAAAAGGGAACACAAGAGAATAGCAGCTAAAAAAAGCAACAACCCCAAGTGTCTATTTTGGTGTGTGAATCCAGAAACAAAGTGTGTCATGTTAGCAACGGGATGTTCTTCAGCCTGGAGAAGAGAGAGCATTCCAACCCAGGCTACAGTGAAGACGATCCTGAAGGCATTATGCTAAGTAAAACAGCAAATCACAAGAAACATCTGTAATTCCATTGACATAATGGGTGGTGTCTGGAGTAGTCAGCTCATACAGAAATGATCGTGGTTACCAGGGACCTGGGGGGAGTTAGAGGGAGTTCCTAAGGGATGTGGAGTTGCAGCTTGGAAACCACTCATTTCACTCTGGAAGTGGACGAAGCACTGGCTGCCCAGGAGAATAGAGGTCGGCACAACTGAGCTCAAAGATGGTGAAGATGACAAGCTCTATGCTTCTCATATTCCAGTGGGGTTGTGTTATAGTTGTTCTGCAAGTAGAAGGAACAACAGCAGGCAAGATGTGGACCTGGGTTAAGATGGAACACAGTGCTCAAGAGTGGAGATTTGGCAGCCAATGAGCAAAAAAGTAAAGCCAATGATTTTATGTAAGGCAGGAGCTCCTTGGGCTTCACAAAGTAATTCCCTCCTTGTTGAGGTTTGAATAGAAGAAGTAGCCCCCATAGACTCATGTGTCTGAATACTTGGCCAATAGGGAGTGGCACTAATAGGAGGTGTGGCCTAGATGGAGGAAGCGTGTCACCGTGGGGGCTAGCCTAGAAGTCTCCTATGTTCAAGCCACGCCCAGTGTGGCAGTCTCCTTTTGCTGTCTTCAGATCAAGATGTAGAACTCTCAGCTCTTTCTTCAGCATCATGTCTGCCATGCTTCCCACCATGATAATGAACTAAACCTCTGAACTGTAAGCCAGCCCCAGTTAAATGTTTTCCTTTGTAAGAGTTGTCATGGTCATGGTGTCTCTTCACAGCAGTGAAGCCCCAAGATATTCCCTCAGTCATGAGCAGATGCCTTTTTCCTCGACCAACAAAGGAACTCCTTCCCAATTTTCTAGGGAAATATTTAACTCAAATAGTCATATTTAGTCAAAGACAAGAGCTTTTAAGTTTTTGACCTTCATAAGTACTAAGCTTCTACGAAGTGACGCTGGCTCTGAGGGATAGCAGTATCAACTGCAGACAATATCAAGTGCAGGTCATGTGTGTGTCATGGCTCAGGAGCCTGATGCCCATCATTCATTTTGATAGTCTGGTCAAAAAGGGAGGGCTTCATCAGTCTCAGTCTGGTATCTGGCCACTAGCATGGTCAGCACAAGGTAAACGCTTGGAGATTCAGCTACCTGAAAGAGCACTAGCTAGAATCCTAGAGCACCTCTCGTGTAGGCCAATGTGATATCTTTTCCTGTAAATGTCATCAGGCCCCAAGTCCTGGGCCTGGGGATATTTTTGCCCATACCTCTGCAGCTAGTCACCCACACAGCTAATCACTGCAGCTGCCAAACGATGTGGGTTTGCACAGTGCTCTTCACTTGAGTTCAGTTCTTCCACTGAGCCTGAGGCAGGCTGTCCTACTAATTACTTAGAAAACTACCCTTTTTAGAGCGGTCTTACTGTTTTGGTGGTTTTTCTGTTTGTGTTTGTTTGTTTGTTTTTGGTTTGTTTGGCTGGTTTTTGGAGACAGGGTTTCTCTGTGTAGCCCTGGCTGTCCTGGAACTCACTCTGTAGACCAGGCTGGCCTCGAACTCAGAAATCCACCTGCCTCTGCCTCCCAAGTGCTGGG
This sequence comes from Grammomys surdaster, assembly GCF_004785775.1. NCBI lineage: Eukaryota > Metazoa > Chordata > Mammalia > Rodentia > Muridae > Grammomys > Grammomys surdaster. The sequence continues at coordinate 6,408,407 of NW_021620984.1, forward strand.
ATTAAAGGCATGTGCCACCACTGCCTGGCGGCCTATTTTTTAAAAACATCAACTACAAATAATAAAACTTGTCTAGCACTAAAAACAAGAAAATCCTTTTCCATGAATCCCTCAGACTCTTTTATAAGGATTTATCATCCCCCACCCCCAACTCCACTCCCCTTAGACAGGGTTTCTCTGTGCAGCCCTGATGGTATTGGAACTCACTCTGAAGACCAGAAATGTGCCTACCTCTACTTCCCTCCCAAGTTTGGGGATTAAAGGCACGCATGTGCCACCAGAAAGCTTTTAAGCCTCCCTATGTAGCTTAGGGTGGACCTGAACTTGTCATACTGCTATCTCCACCTCTCAAGTGTTGGGACTATAGATCTGCCTCTGCATTTGGCATCATCCAAAATATTTTTAATCCTCTAGGTAGATATAGACATTGGGAGACAGTTATCCCTGGCACATAAGAACTTCAGATCACTGGCCTCTGGAGGTTTTATTATTATTATTAATGAGATTTTTCTGTGGTTTTGCTTGTCTTATATTGCTCCGTGTGCAATTAGGAAACGTGGCTAATAAGTTACATCATTTTCATTGCTAGGTCTCAGTCTTTAAGGGTATGTGCAAAAGTGGGGGAGGGGATGTATAAAATGTCAGGCACACAGCTATTGTTTCTCTCTACCTTTCCCCTCCTAATGTAGCTCTGCTAGCAGTTCAGTGAGAGATGGTTTCCTCATTGCCGTTTATTAGCCATGACAGGCGGCCACAGCGGCTCTCAGATACAGTCTCCCTTCACCACAATTATCCAGAAATGTCTGCGAGGCAGAGAGAGTGCTCAGAACACCCTCCTTCTGGGATGCTTTCCCCAAAGGAACCAGTTCAAAGCAGCCCTCTATTATCTGGAGCCTTGATATCCGCAGAATCCTCTGGACAGGACAATTCCGCTCCTCTTGGAGCGAAGGGAGAAACGATGACATAATTACCTACAATCCAGTCACCAGGAATCCAGGCTCAGCAAGGGTTCAGAGATGCATGCTCTTGCCCTTACATCCACGATATCAGCACCTCACAAACAACCGTGGCCTGTCACTATCTTCTCTCCAAAAGAGGAAAAAAAAAATGTGGTCTTTCACTACTCAACCCTACAAGCTGAGACCAAAATGTAACACAGTATCAAAATTAACTAACTGTACTAATGGCTGACTAGCCCCTAGTCCTATCTGCAAACACCGCACAAAGATTACCCTGTGCAAACGAGGCCTACAACTAACTTCTAATATGTAATAACAATTACAATCTTTGTCTCTTTTCTGAATTCTTTCTTCTATGTCACTACTTTTGTCCTACTTTGGAGCAAGTGGTTTGGAGAAAAGAAATAGAGGAGGAAAAAAAGAAAAAAAATGTCAGACCTCTCAGACCAATCAGAGAGACCTGTCATTCCTATGGACAAACTAGAACAGGCATGCAATCTGGGTGGCAACAGGGCTTTTTCCCCATCACTGAAATCTGGCCTCAAAGGAGCAGCACAGGACAGGGAAATGGCTCAGTTGGTAAAAACACTTGCTGCTCAAGGCTGAGTTCAATCCCTGAAACTCATCCAAAAGCCAGATGTAACAGAATACGTGAGTCTGCAGAACAGGGGCGAATGTAGGAGAAACGTCTCCTTCAGAGCAAGGTGGACAGAGAGAACTCACAGGAGAATCGCCTGCTTCATGACAGGGTGAAAGGAGAGAACAGCTAGGAAGTTGTACTCTGACCCCTACATGTGACCCCCCCCCCACACCAAACCCCAATTTTAAAAGACTACAATGAAAACCCCAACCCCCAATCCTGGAGAGAACAGGGTATTTATACTTCCTGTACTTTCTGAGCACAAACCTGTGTAATATACTTTTGGAGACAATACAGAAATAACACAAGCAGAACTGAGCATATATAATAATATAAAAATGAACACATTTTGGTGCTGGTAGAGTTTAATAAAATTTTAATAATACTGGCAAAGATCCAAATTACAAAAGAAAAAAAAATGCTCCAGAATGTAAAAAAAAAAAAAAAAACCTCAGAGACCAAATAAAAACCCATGAAAAAAACAAGCACCATAAAAATGGGAACAGTCTTTAAGATAAAGAAACTATTCTATCAAAGACATTGAGCTTGTTTGCTAGAAGTTACATGAAATTAAAAACAGTACACAGTGGGGCACCCCACAACGGGGCACTAGGAGGATGCTGCCTGTGTGGCTGAAGGCACAAATGAGGGGCATCCCAGCAGGTCTGGCATGGACCACCTCCAGGTACCCAGAGTTTCCCACAATCCTCTTATAGGACAGGAATTAATGTGCTCCCTGATTGTAGGGCACCCTTGGAAATGAACCACGCTGGTGTGTATAACAGGAGTGACATGTGTCCACACAGTAGGAGACACGGGATGGGGGACGTCCCACACCACCCATCCATACAGCTCCAGCTGTCACTGCTCAGTGCCTGGTCTAGGGGGAGTGATAAGCTGTCTCCTCTAGGAACTACTTATTCCTCGGATAAATTTTACAGTGCTATGTGGCCAACAAACCAAGGATAAGAAGCTGGAACGGCAGGGGTCCTCTACCCCCCAGGGGGATAGTGTGCTACTGTTCTTTGTGAGGCAGGAAAGTAGGAACTGAGGGGACAATGTACTGAGGGGATCATGTACCAGGACACGTGCCCTCTTCAACCAGGAGGGCACAGGTTGAGGTCACCTGTGACCAGGTGAGAGGTCCCCTGTAGCAGATAGGTTCACGCTAGCTTCGTTTGGTCCTATTTGTTTTTCCAAGGGCGTGATAGGGTATGCTTCATTTGGGCCAGATGTTCACATCAGTGTGCCTGCTCATCCCTGCTAAGAACGAGAAACAATTATTTGTATGTCCTTCTAGCCCGTGTGGCAGCAAGGAGCGGCTGTCGAAATTCATTGGATGACAGAGCTGACTCTCTCTGGTACAACCATCTTCATTCCAGGCAGACAGGCTCTGAGGAGGTGGAGAGACCTTCACTCCAGTTCCCGTGGACCGTCCCTCAGTTTCCAAACTACATCAACAGCTGAGACATGTAGATCCACTTGAAGGTAGGGAAGATTTAAAGTTTCATATTCTTTAGATGTCTGTGTGCTGTACTATTAAAAAGTTACGTGGGATTTCAAGATGAAAGGCTTGGGGAGCCCTTGTGTGTGGTGTGTGTGTGTGTGTGTGTGTGTGTGTGTGTGTGTGTGTGTGTTATCTTCTTCTGGGGCTTTAACAAGATGAAACTCATTAAGGCTTCTGACTCGGTTGGTTATTAATCGAATCAAAGTCAATGACAATCTTGCTGTACTTCGGTGTGAATTTTCTAAAGGTGAAAAACAAAATATGTAAAGGAATTGAATTATCCAATGAGTAGTTAGAGCAATTTGTTTATTTCAGCTTAAACTGTATTTCCAATGCAGAAGGAAAAAAAATGCCCTGGGATTCTCTTGGTATTTTATCTCTATAGGAGCCAATTAGAGCGCACCATACCGAGCAGAACACGGAGCAGAAGAGACCGAGACAAGAACGAGGCATGGGGCGGCCTGGCTTGTGCGTGCTTCAACTATCGGAGTTCATGAATTATCCGGGAGTCAAAGGATTCCTAACAAGTTAGCAGCACAACACGATACCCGATTATAGTTTCCACATCGTATTTATCTTATTTTCTAGGAAATTCCTGCAGCCAACTTGAGTTGCTCTAAAGCAAACACAGTAGATTTTCTCTTGCACCGGATACACAGAAAGACAACTCGCTGAAATGAGGGCAGATTTTCTAAAATCAAGTTCTACAAATGCATATAATGAGTTCTCTAAATCTCTGTCTTCAACATGTCTACAATAATGGAAGACACTTGGGGACTTTCTAAAACAAGGAAACAAAAGAACATGTCAAGCAGCATCCTCCATGGTCTCTGCTTCAGTTCCTGCCTGTTTTTCCCTTGACTTCCCGCTCTGGCTTCCACAATGTGAGACTGTACCCCAAAAGTCAAAGAAAGCCTTTCCTCTCCGAGTCAGTTTCAGTCAGTGTTTTATCAAAGAAACAGAAAGCAAACCAGGGCACACAAGGCACGATAATTCAGGACATGTATCACACAAAAATCCTGTTTCTAGCTGAGCATGGCGGGTGCCGTCATTGGGAAACTGAGGCAGGAGGCTACATAGCAAGCTCAGGGAAAGCCTGTTCATTCAGAGACCCTGTCTCAGAAAAACAAAAACAAAATATCTCCTGTCTCTAAGAGGACAAGGAAGGGGGTAAGTCGCCCACTGCACAAGTCTTGTCACTGCTGGCCAGAAACAAGTGACGATTTGCAAAGTTTCCCATTCTAAAAACGATCTCTGGCCACTCATCAAAGATGGCAAGGCTTGCGAGTAAAACATAATCTCTACTCTGCAAAGACAATCGTAGCAATCGGAAGGGCTTCTGCTCTTAATTCAAAATGTTGCTCAGAAAAGAATTCCTGGTGTCTCACCCTGGCGGGCTGCTTTTATCTTAAACTCTCCCTGCTAGAGTCCTTATGTATTCAAAATTCATAAAGGCTCAGCAGTGCCAGCCCAAAAGTGGTAAATTTTTAAATTTCTTGCTACTTGCATAATTAGTCTAAGCCACGGAAAGTCACTAATATTAAAATATAATCATTAAACAGGCTGTCTCCAGATACTTCTGGCATTACTCCGTACCTAAAATAATCTTCAGAGGCTTGTGCCATCACATTTCCAAAGACATTGCCCCGTGTGGGAGGCAAACCTCATGGGAGACGCTAAACTTCAGGCTGGGCTACATGCATTTCTACACCAGGTCCCCTGACCTACCTGAACGTAACCCCAGCCAATTTAAACAGGAGCCTGGCGGCCGTTGTCTCCTCACTGTCGTGGTATTTATCCGACATGAAAATAACCTCTTTTATACCTGAAAAGGTAACCGTGGGCGATAAGCACAGACAGAAACCGCAGAAGACAGGCAGAGAGACAGAGCCCCGTGCCTATGATTAATTACCCTTTTCCAATGAGCTTCAAGACAATGTCCAGTCACTAAAATACTCATCTGCGTTTTCCCAGGACAGCAGAGGGGACTGTATAAAGCCACCTTCCAGTCTTTATGGATTTTTTTTTTAAAATACAAATGCAAAAGGAAGACATGTCAAACAGTCAAGCCTTGATCCAATTAACAAGTTTTCTTTACTTCAGGTAAGGAAGTATTCTTTATTCACAAAGCAACTACTCAACTCAAGAGGCTAATGTGGGGAGCGGAGGGTGCTGGCTAATCCAGAGATCAGTAGCACTAAACCTACAAGAAAGGCTCCACCATCACTTTAGCGCAGCTCCATGAAGGGCGTATCTGCTGTATGATCTCTCTAGGTAGCAGGAGCCTGAGAACCAGGAATCTTATCCTGAAGCCCACTCTGTACTCCCTTCAGAAGGGATGAGCCGGCTGACCACATAGGTCACACACTACTCAGTGCGTGCCTGCCTCCGCTGTCAACCTCTCTACCTGTAACCAGCAAAGGAAGCACCCCAAAAGGACAGGTTAACGGCAGCAGCTGCACAGACGCCCATAGTGTTCTTAACGGTGCCTGTGGTCCACTAGCAGCCCACTTCTGATCCGACACCCAGGGGCTCGTGATAAACAGTCCCTTTAACCCATACATCTGGCTAAACAGGCTAAGTCTTTAAATCTCACACCGAGAGCTTTATGGAGATAAAGCACAGCTCATTCTTAGATGTGACAGTTCAAAAACAGGTGCCACAGACAGACTACAGCATGGTAGGTTACGGCAGCTGTAACATACAAAGAGAAGCTCAGAATCACGTTTGCGCTTCATGTTATTTATATGCAAAGATATGCTTAGATCCTCACGTATCTACCACGTATTAGATACAAATTAAAATTTGATATACAGACTCCCAGCTGACCTTGTTTCTGACAGAAGTTCACCCCCCTCCCTCCCCCTAATCTATGCACAATATGTCAGAGAACGGTAAATTGACGGTAATTATATTCAATGCCTGTGTTGTTTTTTTGGCAGCTTGCAGTTTTAAGAAGTGGCAAACTAAATTAAAAACACGCTAAGAATCACAGAGGATGCAATTAGTCCTGGAATACCTGGCACCACTCAAAAGCAAAACACGAGAAATATCTTGCAAAGTTGATAGTGCAATTAATTTAGACCTAAACAATCTCAATGTAAGATCACACACACCTGCACGGGAGCTGCAGCTCCGCAGGCTCCAATGCAGAGGTAACAAATGCGAAGGCCCGCCTCCTACCTGCCTGGATGATGAGTTTAGCACATTCGTTACACGGGAACAAGGCAACGTACATACTGCAGCCCTTCACGTCAGCCGAATTCTTGTTCATGATGGCGTTCAGCTCGGCGTGGCACACTGTGAAAGAGAAGAAGGGCTTGCTTGGGCTGTAGTTCATGAAAGGTTTACTACGTATTTCTGTCACCACCTTGGAGACAGCATAGAATAGACTCAATAAAAATAAATCGATCAGAAACAGCAACTACCAAACATGGGCCACGTGCTCTGTCTGGGTGGTGACTGCCAGGGAAGAGGAAACTGCTCCGACAGCTGGCCTTGGTTTGTTAGCACCTAGAGCAGCCAGGAAGGGCTGAGGTCAAGTACCTTCACCCACCCTAGGCGAAGCAATACCTCACTGCTCCACAAGACCCTGGGGTATTAAATTGCCCACATAAAATGGCTCATTTGTGTGTTGATCTGCACACACAGGGATATTCGGCATGGCTGTTACGAAGGCACCGGGCAAAGAACAAGAAGCGAAGCTGAGAGCTTCTATCTTCAGGGATCTTCTCCCCTCATCATATTCAGCCCACAAGAGAAAGACAAACAGTCGGCGGACAACCAGCTACTTCTCTATATTCAAAACATGCGCTTCCACTTAATGGTAACGCAGGGTCAAGTTCTCGAAACACAAATCCATCCCATCAGCGATTCCAGAGGATCGTGCAGGCATTGCTGCCCGAGTTCAAGGTCAAAGGAAGAGTCCTCCTTTCTCTCCCACACCTACCAAAGCTGACCTGGTTCCCAGTCCCTTTAGCTAGCTGCTGCTACTCCCCATCCACAGGAAGTGAAATAAAGAAAACATCAGGACAGAAATAGTTCTGAACCCTTCAGCCTGCCCCTCAGGCTTCCTACACTGCTGGCCCTTGTGTATCACTACAGAAGGCTTAGGTGTGTTATCTGCAACTCTCTTGCACACTCCTTAGAACAAGGACCCGGACATTTATCCCAGAGATTCCACTGTTCCGTAATGCAGAGTGATGGTCTAAGATTTTTAAGAGAATCTAGAGTGGGTTTGGCCTAACGCTGCTTGTATTCAAATGTCAATTTGGGTCACCAAAACTGCCTGTAGCCTCTGCATGTAGAACCTGTCCTCAGTTGGTTCTGATTAGTAAGTAAAAAATGTCAACTTCCAATAGCTGGGAAAGACAGAGGCAGGTTTTTGGAATTTCCCAGGATTGGGACTGGGAGAGAGGAAAAGGAGGAAGAGGAGGAAGAAGAGGAGGAGGAGGAGGAGGAGGAAGAGGAGGAAGGGGGGAAGAGAAAGAGGAGTTGGAGGAGGAAAGGGGGATGGATCCACCATGCCAGGAGAGACTCCATGCCTGAGAAGAGTGGAGGACAGGGAGGCAGAGTCACCATGTGAAGGAACCGGGAGAGCTCAGCCCAAGAGGGCTGCCCAAACTGGGTCCAGAGCAGCCAAGGTGAAGAGTTTAGTAACTAATAACTCAGGATTATTGGCAGAGCTGGATAAACCTTGCAGAGGTTAGGAAGTGGCCCAACTCTTGCGCTGTTTAAGGCATATCAAAAAAATCAAGGCTGGTGAGTGTCCTTCATTTGGGAACAAACCATTGAGGCAGGTAGCAAAACCGCTATCGGAATTTATATATATATATATATATAATTCTACAAATGGCTCTTATGTGTCTGGCAAGAACTCTCTTTTAAAAATTAACTGGAGATTCCCAAATGGAATACGCATGCCTTCCCATTAAAATTAAGAGGCAGGGAGAATGGGTTTCTCACAAGCCACGTGGTTCCTTCCCAGGCTGAGGAGACTCGGAACTGAGCTAGAAGTTTGTGCTAGTTTGACACATATGATTCGGGGGGGGGGGGGGGGCAAAGCTTAAGGCTAGGACACACCCAGGCCAACCCAGGGAGTGTGTCTTTCATCCAGGACAACAAACCATTGAGCAGGTAGCAAATCCGCCAGAGGGATTTATTAAATATTTAATTCAACAAGAATCCTAGGATGATTCAGGTGTGCAAACAAATTGGAAAGCCCTGCTTTATGGGATTCCCTGGGATCCCCAATATATACTAGGCACACAGATACTTAATATAAGCAACTGTAGAGTGAATCGAGTCTCTGGCCATGGTCCAAAACCGTATATAACTCCTAGCAAACAAATACGGGTCCCCTCAAGAACGTCTTCTTGCCTCCATCTCCAGCCAGCAGCTTCCACACACAACACTGTCGGCTGAAGGTAAGAACCATGCACATTCCAACCACGACATGCTCATGTAGTCAGGCACATTTACTGAGAATCTGTTCAGGGGATGAAGGACCAGCTTCCTGGTGTCGAATGGGATAGGGACGATCGGCACACTAGCCGGTCGGGGTTTTATCAGGAAGATATAGGCAAGCGGTCTCTCAGGAAATGTTGGTGCAGAGTTACATCTTCAAACTAGGAATCAATCCCATGTATCAAGCGTTCTCTGCCGTGAGTGAGAAGAAGCACTCGCTGGCAATCCATAGAGTTAAAGAAACGGATCTGTGATTCGTGAAATCACAGACCATCAGAGGGCATCAGCTGGCCAGACGGACTTGAGTTCTGTCCCCCAAGTCTCACTGCCAGGTGAGAAGAAGCCATGGGAAGACAAGGAGCAAGGAACGCTCAGAAAGGGTTGGAGTGGCCATGTGGCCACGTGGTCTTCAAGAGGTATCCACAGTCCCTTCTCCCCTGGTGACCAAGATGACAGTATGCTAGCATTAACACTGTTCAGAGTTAAAAACAATTAGCTGTAATTGTTTCCTTTATGTCCCCCTTGGGGGCAGAGCCTACCCCTCTAAGTTCTCTGTAGCTTCCCCCAGAGTCTAATGCCGTGCCAGGGACATAATGGTGTTAAGTATTTATTGGATAAATAAAGGAGAAAATGCAGATCCCAATTATTGATGGTAACGTTGGGAAAGTACAAAAGTTCTCTTCCATTCAGATATCAAAAAATCTCTTCGCTCAGATATCAGAAATGGGGCTTTCCCAATTAAGTCGTGTTCTGTGCTGGGGCCGGAGTTAACATTGGAACCATCTCTGATCTGTTACTACACAGCATTCTGGGGTCATAGCGACTACAGCTACCTTTGTCTAGTTTGGAACAAAGTTGATCATTAGAAATTGAGGCTCGTTAGTGAAAACCACCCTAAGCAACATCACCTCAGGTAACATCTGACACAGCAGGAAATGGGCGGTTTACAGAAATAGGACACAGGAGTTCTAAACAGCCGTCCTGTATCTCATCAAGTCACTGATAAGCAATTCGATCCTTCGGATGGTGAGAGTGAGGTCTGCTGGGTAACAGGAGCGGCTGTCAGACCTGCTCACAGCCCAGAAGCCTACACAGTCACAGTAACAGGACAACAGAAGAGACCACACAGGTGCTCCAGCCCAGTCCTGCACCCCCTTTAACTTCAGAAACCATAACACACTGTTCCCCTGAACACCCTCCCTACCGAGGCCTATCTAAATACTAGGATCCTGGGCACACATAAGCAGGTTCAGAGACTCCTCAACTCGGAGGTGTGGGGGGGGGGGACATGGACCCCCTGGGACCTTCCCATCTCAGTCCCACTCCCACAGTCCCTCTGTTCAGGGTCTCAAATCTGCTCCTGTGTCTTTTCAGCCTAACGTCTGACTCTCAGGTGGGGAAAAGAGGGTATCTCCACAGCCTCTGTATCACTGACACTCCTTTAAGCTTCTTACATCCGTGGGGCCCCCACGCTGTCGATGATGGTTTGAATGAAAATGGCCCTCATAAGCTCACAGGGATTGCACCGTTAAGAGATGTGGCTTTGTTGTTGGAGCCGGTGTGGCTTTGTGGGAGAAAGTGTGTCACCAGGGGTAAGCTTTGAGGTTTCAGAAGCTCAAGCCAGGCCCAATGTATCTCAGTCCCTTTCTGCTGCCTGATGACCTGGATGTAGAATTCTCAGCTACCGCTGTATCACCATATCTGCCTGCGTGCTGCCATGCTTCCCACCATGTGAATGGACTAAACCTCTGACCTGTAAGGTAGCCCCAATTAGATGTTTTTTTTTATATAAGAACTGCCAGGGTCATGGTACCTCTCTTCACAGCCATAAAACCCTAACTTAGGGAAGGACAACAGATCAAGGTGATAATCGTGCATCCGGTCTGCTCAGTGCACACCAGAGGGGAATGCTTGGGACTTATTTCTTAGCTATCTACACACATCACCAGCAGGGAACCCTCAAAGGGAACCCCCAACGCTGCTTCAAGCCATGACGCTTGCTCAGGATCACATGCCTGGCCTGGGCCTATCTTGTCCTGGCCTTGGAGATCTCTCCTCGAACCTTTCAAGTCTTCCTTAGAGCAGACAGAACGGAGAAGGGACCTTCGACAGGGGCCAGCACCAGTGCTTGAGGTACAGCTTACCTTTAGAAGGCCTATGAGCTTTCGATGGGGTGAGTGTTCTGTTTGCATGACTAATAGCAGCTCTGGGAAAGTGTATTTCCAACTTAATAAAATAAACACAGGCTGGCAGACAGTTCAGTTGACAGAGTGAGGGTGTGAGTTCAGATCCCCAGGACCCACATAAAAGCTGGACACAGTGGCACAGATCTGTAATCTCAAGGACAGTGGCAGAGGAGACAAGTGGATTTCTAGAAGCCCCCTGGACGGCTGGACTGGCCTATGCAGCTCAGGTGGAAGGTGTCTTCCTATCCGTAAATACCTGAGGCTGTCCTCTGACCTTCACACGAGCCATAACCCACACCTGTGAGCACACACACAGAGAAAGACAGACAGACAGACAGAGAGACAAATGCTAAAAGCAAATTCTAAAATATCCAGTACACAGTGCCTTCTGGCTCTCTCCTGCATTAGGCTGGAGCCCTCGCTCTCTCGGTGCTAAGTGGTGGCCTCCCTTAACTCCAGTCCCTTCTCCCTTACACCCGTACCTGGCCCTCATGCACGCAGCAGAGGTCAGACATGCCGCACATCAACTTTTTTCTCAAGAAGAAATCATTTCAATAACTGCTACTCTAATTTTAAAAATAGCTGTCTCATTGTAATGCAGATATAACCTCTGGTTTTCTTCTATCCAATTTTTTTGGGAGGGTTAGGGCATATTAATTATACAGAATAATAGGTTTCACTGTGCCCTTTTCATACATGCATAGAACATTCCTCAGTCATACCTAGTCCTCTATTACCTATTACCCTCCCTGGCCCTTCCCCTCTCCTCCACTCTACCCGGTCTGAGTCCTAGTCCCCCTTCCCCCACCCAGACAGTGTGTCCGTCTTTGGCTGTATCTCTCTCTCTCTCTCTCTCTCTCTCTCTCTCTCTCTCTCTCTCTCTCTCTCTCTCTGTTTCTCTCTCTCTGTGTCGTGCCCCCCCCCACTTGGTATTTTGGTTTTTCAAACACTGTCTTGCTATACAGCCCTAGCTGGACTGGCACTCACCACACAGCCTGAGCCCATCTTCAATCCTTTCTTCAGCCGGAGTCCTGGGATTACAGACATGCACTACCAAACCCAGCAAGTCACAAAATCAGTTAAATGAATTATAACCAGGATTTGCTTGCTTGCTTGGTGGTATGGGGATACCTAAAATCTGAAGCAAACCCCTCAGCCTACCTGGGTCTCAAAACCAACAATGACTGGTTTAGGCTGACAGTATCTCATGAGATTTTTAGAACCACACAAGAACAGGACAAAGAGCTTAAGACACACAATGCTTAGAAACTAGTCATAGGCAGTCCATGTTGTCAAAAAAGATGAATTTTCCCACTATTAATTAAACATCCATGTCTATGGCTAAGCAAAAAAAAACCAAACCAAAACAAAAAACTAAAAGACATCCCCAAATAATGCAAATGTCCGATAAGCACGCAGAGTGACACAAACCCTTTAATTATCCTCAACACTGTGTTAAAAGAATAACTGCTTAAAATACCAGATTAATGTGTATGAAGTACCACGACCAGCACAGTGCCTGTTTCAGGCGATTATAAAGCGATTCATACACTTTGGTCTTGTCTTTCTTTTCTTTCTTTCTTTCTTTTTTTTTTTTTTTATTACTAACTGTCAGAATTCAGAACCGCATTAACCTTGGCCCACTGTAAAGATTGTATAATTAGAAAACTGTATTTTTCAAATTCTCTCTCACTGGGGCTTGATTAATCCTCACTGTCTGATGTAGGCGGTTCTCAGGACAAATTTGACAAATTAACAGGATGTATTCCATCCTTGTTAGATTTAAGAGATTCCATTTTATAGCTCTGACTTCCATCTCATTCGATGTAAGACTCATACAACATCTATTTTAGACATCGGTAATATTACAGCTACTCAACAGAAAAGAGAAGAAAACAGAAAGAAAAAAACCATATTTGAATGATACTAAACAAATCCTAAGGGTTGCACAGACAACCTGGCATTGCTGTCACCCCAACGGTATTAGTCTCCTGCTGAGCCATGAGGAGAAACACTGAAGTTCCATAAAATCTGGATTGGGGGGGGGGGAATGATAGCCTGTTTCTAGTCCAGGAAAGGTCTCTCCGCTCTTGGATGACCTTGCAATTAATAACCAACATGAGATGGGGCACCCCAACTTAAAGCTGATTTACAGTTATTACTAACACAATATCCTGCCTGTTCTGATAACAACACTTTTTGTGATTATTCCCCAAATCAGAATCTAAGTGAGTTTACTCCTGGGTTACCAGGATGTCAGAATCACTAAGTCTAGGCACATCTCCAGGAGGACGGTCACCTCCGCCTCCACTCTCATTAATGTCCAGATACCCGACGGAAACGTCACGGAGAGGATAGGCACGCACACCTCTGAGATCCATTTAAGGAACAGCTTCGGTGTCTAGAACAAAAATGGAGTCTCAACTACTTATTTCCTAATTATTGAAAGATACCCTGACAAGGCCTCACATGTCACTGCCAGTCTTTCAAGTCCTTCTCCTCCAAGTCAATAATTAACAACGGCCTCGCCTCGGACCTACCACTACCCAAGACACTACCCGACCCCAAAGGTCCACTCTTTATGGCTACTCCTAAATCAGAAACCAGCATTTCTAGAATGAGCTCCCAAACAATGCCACTGCTAGAGAACACAGAGATCAATAGGGACGCCAGGAATGCTAATCACCACAGGGCACTTCCTCAAAGAAGAAACGAATACCTGTGTCCACCCAGAAGGCATGACCTTTGCCATCTGCAGTGAGACCCACCCAAATCCCCCAGACTCCCCCTCTCCAGACCTTTATCTTTAGCTTTGCCTCTGTTTCTCAGTCAACAGGGGAGACATGTCATATGTACTTGACAGCCTTCTGATCTCTGTGCTATCTCGGTCAGAGGCCACACTAGATTCTAGGCCATTGAGCTAGAGAAGCCATCTTCACAGTCACATCTATTCTGCCAATGAGTCTTGATACAGACAGACCCTAATCCTCCTGGGCATTGGGGACTGGATTACACCAGGCAACTTTTCTTAGGAACCATACCGACTTTAATATGCTTGCAATGAACCTCCTGGTGTGAGATTCCAGAAGTGTTTGACCCAGCACCAGTCCCGCTGATCTGAGTTCATTTTTACCTCACCAGAATCATTTCCTTGCCAGCTGTGACACTTGCAGGGATCCTCCACACACCTGAACTTGGTCTTCTCCTGGAGCAAGGGTTTATAGCTATAAAGCAGGCTGATTAATCAGCAGGGTTTCCCAAGAGTCTGAAGAATAGATGGGCAATAAGGAAGAAGATATAAGTAGGAAGCCAAGAGTTACGTCAGGCTGGGCAATGGTGGCGCATGCCTTTAATCCCAGCACTTGGGAGGCAGAGGCAGGTGGATTTCTGAGTTCGAGGCCAGCCTGGTCTACAGAGTGAGTTCCAGGACAGCCGGGGCTATACAGAGAAACCCTGTCTCGAAAAACAAAACAAAACAAAACAAAAAAAAAGAGTTACACCAGTTCTACGAGACAATTCCACCCAACAGGCCTCGCTGGGGGCCCACCTCACGGTCCTCTGTCCTTTGCAGCCTCTGTCCCAGCCCCTTTCCTTTCTGCCTCCTCAGTCCCTTCAGTCACAGATGAGATGTGATCCCTGGGTACTGGGCTGCAGCAGACTAGAAACTTATGGTTTCTTCCTGTTAGCCTCCTCAGTGCTGGGATTAAAGGCACGCCTCACCATGCCTAGCTCAGAAAGGAAACTTTAAAACTCTCAACTTTTCCCTGTATGCTTTGATAAACCCTGGCTCCAAATGCTATCTGATCCAATCAGGTCTGAACTTCATGCCATGGCTTCAGGAAGAAGTTGAATCCTGTCCCCAAGAGCTCAGAAC